>NW_026623580.1:775436-804035 GCF_030028575.1 Malurus melanocephalus | reverse complement strand
AAAATAAGAATAAGATAAAAATAACAATACAATAGAGACGAGTAACAGTTGCTAATAATGAAGCACTGCCCGCCCCGTACGGACTCGGCCCGAGCCATGGGGCTGTGCTCTCCCGGCTGTTCCGAGCCGCCGGGGATGCGCTGCCCGCGGGTCCCGCTCGGACCGGCCAGGGGTCGCCCCTCTCCCCGCCGCGATGCCCCGACCCCGCAGCCCCCGGACCCACCTGAGATGCCGCCCCCCACCACGACCACGTCGCATCTCTCGGCCATGGCGCTGCCCCGCTCCGGGCGCTCGGCGGCGGCTCCGGCCGGGCTGTGGCGATCCCGCCCCGCCGCTGCCGCTGGCACCGCCCCCGCTGCGGGCCCGGCGGGATGAGCTCTGTCCGGGCTGCTCCGGGCTGATCTGGGTGCCGGGGACACCCGTGGGGCTGTGTGTGCCGTGCCTCCCGCAGCCTCTGCGAACGGATCTGCCCCCGGAGAGGAGCGCCACAAGCGCGGGTTCTCTGCTTGGATATGTCGGAATCTGCTTCTGCTCCCTCGGCAGCCGCCCTGGGGACATGTGGCTGTCGGGGTAGGGACTGGGGGAGATCTGCGGGTGCTTTCCTGGTCAGAGCCCCTCGATGTGAGGGTTTGTTGCCTTGAAAGGCCAGTTTTTAATAATGACACAGACACGGTTAAGGGGATAAAAAGGGTTTTACCTTGGTATTTGGAATCCCAGGTGCACAACTTGATGGCAGAATGCACCCCCGTGTACAGCACGGATACGAATTTTATAGGTTTCAGGAATTAGCATATCTATCTAGGATTCCCCAATAAGAAATTTAACAAATGCAGTAATGTCCCCCTATTCTAATGAATCCCCCCCTAGATGAGGCTAGAGCCCAGTTTACACAAGATGTTCTGGACAGAAGGCTTCACCCAAGGCTGGAGCCTCGGGTTTAAGATAGCACAGTGCACACTGTCCCCTTCCTCAGGATGTTTGGTCTCTCTGCCCAGCAGAACTCCTAAACTAAGMTGGAATATCAGRSTACAGGAATTACARGCATGTGGGCTAAGGGGTACAGGCAGATGCATAGAGGGTACAGAAAGCGTAAAAAGGAAAAGCAAAAATCATCAGGCATCAGGTTGGCTTCAGGTGACTGTGCTGTGTGACAGTGACGTGTGTCAGTGCTCCTCCAGAGCGGCCCCCGAACACAGAAACCCCCAAGAGAGTCACCCACAGGGCAAAGGAGTGGCTCATCCGAAGTGACAGTGACACCAAATTCACGGGAATCCTTAAAGCCGGTCCCCATCACACCCAGCAGGGCTTCCCATTGCTCAGGTTCCTGCTTTACCATGAGGGTGGCACCAGGAGAACTGGCTTTGGGGACGGCCAAAGCGTGTAAATTCGGTCTGGTGTATCTGGACAGATTAGCCCATCCAGCAGTCCTGTCAGCCCTGCCTGACCTCCCTCACTGGGCAGGCTCCAGGCAGAAGGTGCCCAGCTCCAGGACATCCTCTGAGCAACAGATCCTTGCTCAATCTTGGTCATTCTCCATTTCCTGGAGCTGTACATTGGAACAGGCCATGAGAGTCTGGAGAGGATTCCCATTCCCTCTTCCATAACACGTCAAGTGAGAGTTTATGGGGTTCAGAGACAGGGGAATCTGTAATGGAAGTCACAAATATTGACTACAATGGGTACAGCCCTGCATTTTTAGGGAAAACGGGAGGGAAGGAAATTAAAGGGTCAGGAAATAGAATTAAAATAGAAATACATATTCCTACTCTGATTAAAATAATCTGTCTGATTCAAGGATGGTTAAATCAAACTCCAAGACCTTTTCATCCCAAGAGACAAAAAAAATATCAAATTGTCTGAAATAATGGCTGCAGAGACATGGCAAATCCCATGTGAAACACTGAAAATTGGGGAAGGCTCTTCCAAAAGCAGAAGTGAATAATTTTATGGACTGTTTTCAAGGGTGGGATTTTTATACCTATGTATTTAATGCCAAGTGCCACAGCTTCCAAATGTTCACAATATGCAACACTAATTCCCGAGATTCTTCTGATTCCTAATTTTCTCTTGTGGGTCTAAAAAATAATTTTTATTAATGTGAGTGAATCAGAAGACTGTACTGCCTGCATTTGAGGGTATGTGGTACATATTCTGGAGTCACATGAATGTCCATGGGAGAGCTGGAAGGCACAGAACCCTAAAACAGAACACACATCTGTGCCATGATATCTGGATTTGCACAATCATGGACACATTATATAATCTGGCTAATAAATAAACCTAGCACTGTCCAGAGCAGGACAAACCTCTCCCAAAGCCAGGTTGGTAGTTGTTCCCTCCTCTGTCCTGCAAGAAGTCTGGTTCAAAGGTTCATTTTTTTCATCTCAGTAGCTTCTGCTTCCAAAATGTTTGCACCATGTGTGATGGTCTAAACCCAGTACCAAAACCAGCCCACCATGGTGCATTTAAATTAATTAAATGTATTTGGTTAATAATGTAATTAATTTAAATTATAGGCACTGTATTCCCCTCTTTGCTTTTCTGTTGGCAAAGTTGTGATGCTTGTCAAGCACTGCGGGATCCTCATATATTGGGAATCACATTTTCAAAATCCTAATACATATCCTAATAACTCTTTTATACACAAGTTTCAGTCCAAAAGTATCTGTCTTCAACAGGTATGAGCAGAATGCTGTGTATAATTCTAATCAGTCCCCTTTGATGGCATAAAGATGATTTTGTTTTGCCTGGAACCCTCACATCTAATCACATTAGGATTCAGTTTCTGATTTTTATGGACCCATTACTTCTCTTATCCCATGTGGTTCTAACTAATTCAATAGGCAAAGTGTGTTCTGCCTGGATTTTGGAGCATTATCCTTTGAATGCATGACATTAAAAGCAAAGAAAACTTTCTGTGAAAACACAGCAGCTGAGAGCTTCTACATTTTCTCAACTCAGACTAGAGCTTGTCTGAGACAAAATATATTGTTTTCATAAATTTTCTTAGGCTCTCTGACACTGTGGCAATGAAATGGCATCATAGCTGTGCTGTCTGGTAGGAAATGTACTGACAGCTTGGACTGAACTTTGAGGACCTAGTGGAAAGTTGATGGAGTAGGGGTCAGAGCCAAAGATCTCCACATTTCCAATGTGTAAGAAGTAAGAGTTCAGGCACACGATGGATCACTGTCTGGTCAGTGGCTGGTAAAAGCACAGTGCAGCATTTTAAATGTCACATCCTCTCATTTTCTACCCTTTAAATAGCAGAGCATTTTAAAAAACAGTTTTTTGTTGTTTGTTATGTGTTACAGTTGTTCTTCAACATGTTCAGGGGAAAAGTCTCTTCTTCAGGGCAAGCTGGTTCACATCTCTGAAATTTCCTGCTGGCAGGTAAAGAGTGTTGACATCACCTTTGTTCAAACCAGAATGGATTCCTCTGTCACCTGCAGACTGCATTAGCACCTGCATTGACACTGAGGTTCAGGTGCAGGGATGTGATTGAAGCCAGGAATTCTCCTAAATTCCCAGGTCTGGATGCAGATTCCCACAGTACCAGACCCATGTCAGTGATCCCTGGGTGCTCATCCTGCTCCCACCCTTTTCCGCTTTCAGGCACTCAGTGAATCTGGTGCTTGCAATTCCTCACTGATGGAGAATCCCTTGAATGATGCCTCAGGATTTCAGCTTCTATATTTCCATGTATCTGTAATCCTGTAATTCTTTAGTGCATAACTCCAGATTCCATAGACAGTGCTGAACTCCTGTTTTCCCATTTTAGACAAAACAATTCCTCTCCAGGCCTCCAATTCAAGGACACCTCACTGTCCCAAGCCCCAAGAGATGAAAAGAACACTGAATTGGGGGGGAGGAAAGTTGGAGTAAATGACTTCATTGGCTGCAACTGGAATTGGAGAAATGGAAAAAACTTACAAAGTGTGAAAAACCCATGAGCCATTGTCCATTTTGGGTGTAGCCCCTGGCTGGGCTGTGACTGCCCTAAATGTACCTGAAGACCCTTCAATAAACAGAACTGCCTTTTATTCTTTTAATTTTGTCTGGCCTCCTTTTAGGTAAGCCTGATAAGGCATCACGAAGGGGGTGAACACAGCTCAACACCTCCCTAATCTGCCACCAAGCCGTGATGTTCTCCTGGCTCATTCCTTTCTGTTTGCTGAGCAGCCATATTGCAGGAGATGGGCAAGTTTAAATAAGTTTTCAAACATATATTTTGCACAGTTTCAAATTTCTCTCTTGCAATCAGTGCAGAAATTGTGAAAGCATGTCAGTGCTTTTGAAATGCTGTTCAATTAAATGAGCATAAGCTGCATGTTAGGCTTTCCACTAGGGGAAAACTGCTGCAAGGTGTCTCAGCAGGTTGTCTGGTCTGTCCCTTCACTCTGCAGTGGCCTCAGCCATGACTGAAATGTATCTTGATTAGCAGTGAAGTTAACTGGAGAGGCTAAATGTTAATAGCCAGGATTTTTAATCCAACATACACAGTCTGACATTCAACTAGAGCTAATAAGCAAAAATTTAATATTTTATCAATCAGATTGCATTCAAAGTGGGACTGGTCATTAAATGCAAAACCCACAAGATTAAGCCTATTAGTAGAAGTGATGAGTGAATGTAAACATTCTCATTCTGAGCACACTCAGAGCCACAGCACAAGAGCAGAACAAGGGTCTGAGTGCCGTGGTGCTGCCTGGGGATGGGGGTGACAGTCATGGGGACCCCAAGGGAGGGTGACAGCCCAGGCCTGTCCATCCCCAGGCAGAAGCAGCACCCAAAATTAGGTCCCTACTGGTGCTGTAATCATTTAATACAAGTGATGAGTTTTTAGAACAAAACAATTTTAGCTTTCTCATTATTATCTGTCTTCTTGGACTTAAGGATCTTCCTGGTCAAAAAGGTATTGAGGCAGCCCCCCTTCAGTGGAGGGAAGCCATGTAGGCTCAAACACAACAAGGAGTCACATGTCCCCTCATTAGAGCTCACAGAGAAGCCATTCATCAAGGCTGTGTGTATAATGGAACCCCGAGAAGCAGTGGAATAAAACTGATGTGATGTCTCAAACCATTCCAGCTGTCCTCCTTCATAGTCTCTAGCTTCCTCTCCATCTATTTGTCCTAATGAACCCACTTTTACAAATCTGTGACTGGTGTAACCACCATTCTGTTGGAAGGATTAAAAACAATAATGGTAATCATGCAAATATATGCATACTTATTAATATAACCAACAAAGAAAAAGCAGTGGAAAACCCTTAAACTAACATAAATTAATTCCCCAATGTCAAGCTCATCCTTGCACTATGCTAATCTAACAATTAACTACAGTTCAGGGTGATCCAATTTCCCATTGCTTCTCTTTTTTTGGCAAAAATTTCCTCTGAAAGAAATCCACTTTTGGGTTTGTGGTGGAGTTCACTATTTTTATTTGCATGAATACCTGCATGCAGAGGTGCCTGGCACTGCCATGGCATCTGTGTTGTGGACCTGTGCCAATTTCTAAAGACACTTTGCATTGATTCACTGGCAATTCCAGTTCCTGCCATGAAGAATTCCATGGAAGGGTCCACAGCTCACCCAGACAGGCAATGATAATGACAGAATGGAAAGGAATGTTTATATAGGGGTAAAGGAGTTAGAAAAAAATTAATTATCTTCAAAGTTAACAAACATGGAGAAGAAAAAAACAAATCCCAACAGCAGCAGCAATTAAATATAACTGCATTTGTGCAGCATGACAAGGTGGAACATTGATTCCCTTATTGTCCATGATGGAGAGCTGTGCTGAATGGGGTGATCCCAAGCCCTCCTTTTCACCTACAGCCGAAATGCCACAAAAGATCAGCAGGCAGGGCATGGCCTGGGGTGGCAGAGAGCAAATGGCCATGTTACTGCTTCAGACAGAGACAGACTCATGTTAAGGACAGATTTAATCAAAGGATATTACACAAAAATAACTGGTGTTTTACAATAGTGACCACAAGAGTGTTCTGAACTGAAAACCTACAGTCTTTGCTATGTAATTTTTTTTTTTTTTTACTGACCCTTGTTTAGAGTCTGTTTGAGCTCAGTTTTTCCTCTTGGACTAGATGAGCAGAAGTTAAAGATGCAAAGCAGGTGAGAGCAGTGAAATTCCTTTCCCTACCCCTAAACACAGTGTCCTGTGCAAATGCACTTGCATACCTCAGAACACACGGCAAAATAAAACACTCATCTTTTTAACTAAAAAGTCTGTGTCCTTCACCAATAAACTAATCAGAAGAGCTCCTGAAGAGACAAGTTATGCCTCTCATTCATGCCAAATGTTTTCCTGTGAATAATGGCTGGTGACATTTTATTTTCTCTTGATCATGATGGTCCTGCTGCTCTGCATCTATGGAAGCCACAGCGCAGTTTCCATCTGTCACTTGAAAGATAACCTCCTTCCAGTCTGTCCACTACCAGCCTTCATGATTAATTCATTGCTGATTTATTTCACCTTTTTTGGAGTCAAAAGAAGTTCCTATATTTGCATTCCTGTGGTTCCTCRTTCTCTTCATCTTTCCCCCCATGTKTCTTCTGCCTCATCCCCTAATTTTTAGCTGTGGTGAAATAACGCATCATCAGTAGCAAACCTCGTGTTTTCCTGAAGGAAAAGGCACACAGGAAGATATTTCAGAAGCTCCTACACACAGAACCGGGAAAGAATTAATGAGCAAGAGGACACAGGCTATCATGTATTGATAAGGATTTTATTGTGCCTCTATTAGGTTTTACTATTACTCATGGTAATGCTGCTGTAACTACTCGGGGATGTTGTTCCCTGCACGCTTCCATAGCCCAAGATGGCCCTGTGTGAATTGAAATGGCTTCAGTGAAAAGCCCCAAGCATAATTAATAGATTAGGAAATATGCTTGCTAGTAGAAAATCTAAAATTAAAGAGGTGAACAGGTTGTGGATTTTACAGGTGGGATTCATTTCACCTTGTGCTGAGCACCTGCCCTGGATCACAAGATGCCCTCTCTGGGCCATGGCAGGGACAGGTGGCTCTAGAGACTGATTTATGCTGTGCTAGGGTAGTTATTCAGGACAGGTGGGATAGGTTTGCTCCTTACATTCCTGGCTCTCTCAAAGGACCTTTAATTGACTGAGACTAACTAAACTTTCAGATGATTAGAACTAATGAGGTGTGTGCTTAAGGAGCAAGGAGCTACTCACACAGCTCTCCAGTGAAGGTGACAAAAGTGCAAACTGGTAGTTCTGACCTAAGAGAAAAGGAGAAACCAACACAAAGCTTCCGTGGAAGCTTTCCACTGGGTTTATTTTGTTTGGACCAGAGGATCTTGCCTTTGCTCCTGACAAGCAGCAGGAGGTTGTGAGTTTGAGATGAGTTGCTCCTTGCTCCTCCAGGAAGGATGGGACACCCTTGCAAAGGTGTGCTGTGCTGCTCCTCCTCAGCAGCCCTGGGTGCCATGGAATGAAGCTGATCCATCTTCCTGGGTGGGCACAGAGAGCCCTTTGGCGTGGGAAGGCTGGGTCCTTGTGCTTCATTAACGTCATTGCACAGATTTCAAACACCCACAGACACAAACAACATGAGCTCTGTGCTGGACCAGAATCAACTTTTTATCTTATAACTGCCTTTTGCACTCGGTGTTTTCTAAACACTCAACATCCCAGCATTGCCAAGTGCTGATTTTAATCCAAATCTTTCTGTGCTAAATCATCTGAGGTCAGGATCCTGTTCTCTGAGGATTGGGTTAGATTTTCCATAYGCATGTTATTTTTCCTTTYTTTTCCATATACAGCCTTCATTCTTTTCAGGCCTAAGCTTTCCCCCAAATCTTTAAATATCCTATAAATTCCCAAGTCCAGTTCCTCATCAAGTTTTCCTTGTATGTTTCTTCCTTTAACTCATTTCCATTAACACAAACCTCCTCTAAATAATTCAAAAAATGCATATGTATCCACTTACTAGATGTACAATAGTTTAAAATTCATAGAATCTAGATCTAAAAATGAGCAGGGCTTTTCATATTCATGCTCCTTTTTGTTTCTCTAGGTATCTAGGGCTACCTTTGCTTATTGTCTTCCATTTTTTAGGTGGTTCCTTTTGAAGTGTTTGGTTATTTTGATAAGCTTATCTAGCAAAGGTGTTTTGTTAACATTAGCACTTTGGTATTGGGCAGCTAGGATCAGACACAAGTATCTTTGTTTTCTGCAAAATGAGGCTGATGTGTTCATTTTATGTTTACAAATCTATGGAAGCCGATTTCCTACTTTCAATATAATAAAAATACTTTGAGTTACATTAGAATATACATTCTAATATACATTAGAATATACATTAGAATATACATTAGAATATACATTAGAATATACATTAGAATACATTGGAATTTTAACTACTGTCACACACCTAGACTGAACAATAGTTTTCAGATAAAAATACCATTCAATCCTCTCTCACATTTCTCATTATCAGTATTTTGGTTTCATGAGGTAGCCAGCAAGTAGTTAGTGCTACTGTGGCCTGCATTTTACCAGTAGAATATTTTAGAGAAGATCAGTGCCAAACAGGATATTTTAAAATACTAGTACTTTACAGATGAGATCAAGCAGCCAGACAGCATCAGGGGTCCTTGTTTTGTCCCATTCCTCAGCCAAGGAGATCTAGTTTCTTGAATAAAATATAAACCATCTAGATTGAAGTGTGAAAACTTGGCCTGTTGAAACACCTGACCCTACTGCCTGCAGGCTTGGGAGAAGGACTGCAGTGATCCTTCATCTTCTGGCAATTGTTATTCCATAGCAGATGAAAAAAAAAAAAAAAAAATCAAGGTGAGCCTTCTGTAGGGCCATTTTCATCACTTTCCTTGTTCAGACACCCTCTTATTTTAAATCTTAGAATCATAGAATATCCTGAGTTGGAATGGACACACAAAGATTATCAAAGTCCATCTCCAGACTGTGCAATAAACAGCCACAAGAACCCAACCATGAGCCTGAGAGCATTGCAGAATATGCCATCAAAACTCCAAACAATGCCCTGGGATCAGACCACACACAGATTTGAGTCTGAGCTCTTTTGGAAGTCTTGCCTGCCCCCCTAACATCCTTTTGGTGTGTCTTGTTTTGCATTATTTACTTCTGGTTCCACACTGCTGGCATTCTCTTGTGTGAGTCTGAACTCCTTCAGTTTTTACTCCCATTCCCTGTATCTGCAACATGAGCACAGCGGTGGGGGAAAGTGCTGTGACATCTTTTTGGGAACAGTAACACTCCTTCCTGCTCTTGTACTTGTGGCTTTTTCAGCCACAATTGATGATTCAGCCCCTGTGTTTCCACCAGTTTGGAGACAGGTCACGAAATAAATTTAATTGTTTGGATGTTCTTAGTCTTTCAGACTGTGGCCTGAGGGGCTGTTTTATCTGCAGCTTCTGCCACAAATTTTCGCTTGGCATGTTGCTGATCACTGATGTATTTTGCAGTCTTGTTCTGGTGACTGTCAAGAATCAGTGGAGCGATTACTCTTGGTGTCAGGGACTGTTTTCTGAAAACCTGTGTTTTGTTTTTTTTGTTGCTATTCTGAATCAATCTGGCTTGAAAAAAAAAAAAAACTGTTTTGCTTTTCATGCATGATTTTAATTGAAAATAACCTCAATGTGCAGAAGCAGACAGACATTTGTCTAAGTCACATGGGTTTCTGGGACTGGCACCTGTTCAGAAATACCTGCACAAAGGCACAGGAAATATCTCATCTGGCAATTCTTTTGACAATTAAATGTGACTTTTAAGCTATGTCAGTCAAGTGCAGCAATTGAAGCAATCCTGTCAGTCAATTCTTCTGAATTCACAGTCATAAATGCCTTAGCACTGAGGTAAGATTTTAATAAACCAAGTATATTTGCATACTTTCATACCTGGAGAATGTTTATAGACAACACCAGAAAGAGCTGGCCTTTTGAATATTGGTTAGTGATTTCAAATACCCTGAGTTCATCAGAAAAGTCAGCATTTCATATGAGGTTGACTGACCAATGAAAATAGTAGAGATAAGCAAAGTAAACACACTATGATTAATTAGCAAATATATGTGGTATTTTGTATTTCCGAAAAAAAAAAAAAAAATCCTGACATTTTCATAGGAGACCCTGGGATTGTACATTCTATAACCACGAGGCTTGCTTTATGAAGGAATGTATTCTGAAATGAGATTCTTTGATGTGCCTGTATCTTTTAAACTAAAACAGCCACATTCCCATGAACACTGGCTTTTCCTGCATTATAAAATAACATTCCCTGGAGAAAGCAGGTATAGCTTTTTCTCTAAACCAAGGTGCTGCACAGCGTGGATTAGCACAGCTCCTGGAGATCACTATGTATAAAACTCTCTTCTAGGTTCAGCACCTCTGCAAACTGTGCTGCCGAATTGGGCTGGACAGCAGTGCCTGTATTTACTCAGGCTGATCAAAAGGTCAGAAATAAATTGACCTTTAAACCCATGCAGCCTTCGTGTGAGCTCTGTGCTTATGGAGGGCCATGCCTTAAACCACCACAGACTCCTTCCAGAGAGCTCAGTTCTACCCAAAACTTTGACTTTTCTCTGCCAAGTTGTAGTCTGGAATTTTCCAGAGCTGGTTTCCTTTTCGTGCAATTCCTTGTGAACAGCGACCATTCCTTCTAAACTGGATTGTGAAATTTTGTGGTCTAGCTCTCATCCAGCTGTGATCTGGCAGTGCTGCTGCCCCTCATTCCATGGTGACTTGTTGTGCCTGAGAAAGAAGCTGCAGACTTTGGCAAGTGCACAGGGTGATGTGGGTAAAGCTGACATGAAGGACTTCATGGTGACAGGAACACAAATATTGGCACAGGTTCTGTAGAGGAGTGCAGGTAGTGACATTTAATTGATCCAGACATGGAATATTGTCACRACAGCTGTTCAGTGTTGATTGATTYCYTCATTAGGAACAGCTGTMATTTGTTTTCCCTCCTCTCTGGAAATTACTGATGCAAACAGCCCTTTCAAGGTGTGCTGAGCTCCAGTGGGTGCTGACCAATGACTGCAGAAAAAGGCACAGCCCTGTGAAAGGGATCTGCTCTAATAATGCCAAGCACAGGAAGATGGAACTGCAAGGTCCCTTCCAAACCATTCTGTGATTCCACAGACCCAGGGTACTGTTCCTCTGTGGATAATCTTGCAGGTAAGTAGTAAATATTAGGTGGCAAGGGCACTCCCTTTAGGATTTGAGGGCTTTGCTCATGTAGAGAGGCATTTTCAGGACTCTGGGTTGAATCTACCTCAGCTCCACAGGCATCTGCTGCAGGCCCTGAGAGCTCATACTCAACAGCTGCTAAGGCTAAAACTAGATTTTGTCAGGCCAAAGAAGAGTCAGAACAGGCTCCCTGAGCCTCCACTTTACATGCCAAATGTTGCCAGGGCTCTGCAGGCTGCCCTGCTCTGGGAAACAAATTCACTGTATGCTTACTTGTTCTAAATGTTACAGCTCTGCTGTCTTTTTAGCTCAGTTTTGGTGGCAGGTCTCAAGTGATTCTCCTTTTCTGCTTCCCAATCAGAGTCATTTTGGTGTAATTTTTTTGCATCAGCCCCTGCACTGTGGACACAAGCCCTAATCTCCTCTTAGCTTAGTAGCCCAACAGTTTTAACTCTCTCTTCAGGGGTCATGCATCCTGAGCTGACCCAAGAGAAAGGTATCGTGACAAAATGGTCATGATTCACTGCTACACTCCAGGACATGGAAAGAAACCTGAGGAGATCATTTAATTCACTGCACCATCTGGAGGCAGGATTGGCTATTCCAAAACATTTATCTAAACTTCTTAAAGGCGCCTAAGGAGATATCTTAACAGCCACCTACTGTAATTATTTCTGTGTCTTCTGTGTAAGAATGTGTTTTTCATTATGGATACCAGGAGTTCAATCCCTGCAGCTGCTTATGCCAATATTTTCAACATATTTTCCCTTTTCATTCTCTTCTCTAGACTGTACAGCCCAATTTCTTCAATTCTTTCTTGCAGGCAATGTTTTCATGCCCTCTGATTGTTTGAATTTCGCTCCTCTTTACTTTCCCCAGTTAGTGAACATCTTTCTTGAGCTCCAAAGTGATCCCAGTGCTATGACTGAAGCTTCACTAACACTGAATAAAGTGGAAGGACTGCTTCAGGTACCTCAGGATGTCTCCTAGTATTGCATTTTGCTTTCTCAGAACAACATAATGTTGACTTCTGCTCTGCTGTGACCCACCATAATCCCCACACCTCCTCCTGGAGAGGGTTTGTATTTGTGCTGCTGATTATTCTTTCCTGTCTCACTGCATCTTTCAGGTCTCCCTTCTGTTTGCTTTAGGCAGTGCCTTCAATTTGTCAGAATTGCTTTGAATACTAATTTGTATTTGCAGCCCCTCCTGCTTAAGCCACTTGCAAATACAATAAGCACCCTCTGAATTCCATCATCTCAGCCTCACAGGGAATATGAAGGATCTCATCTGATGCAAACACTTGGATAGTGTCTGTTAGTAGCTACTCTTGGTAGGTACTCTAGGTATTACTCACCTCTCCTAAGATCCACCTAGACCACATTTCCTCATTTCATTTATTTCATTTATCAACAGAGAGATTGTATTAACAGCTTCTCTGTGATTCCTATTGATCTTCACAGTTGCTGTGCAGTTGTACATGGATCTTTGAGTTTAAATTGTCCTTTTTTTTGTCTGTACTGTATATTGATCTGTCTCTGTGACCTTCTGCTATAAGAATGGTAGTAAAACAATAAATTAGAGTGATGGATTTCTCTCTCTCTTTTTTTTTTTTTTCAAGGAAAGAAATAGGTTGATTCAGCTTGAAGATTAAGACTGGAGTGGATATGCCTTTCTCTGCAATAGGTGTCTAATTTCCTAATTTCCTCTTATAATCCACAAGCATCTAGTCAGGACAATCTAAAAAGCTCCTCAGCTCACCCAGGGATATACATTAAATGTCAGCTCAGGGGWGTTGACCTCAATTGTCTCACCTGGATCTCCAGCAGTGCAGTGGGAAGYCAAACACAGCCCTGATTCTGGGCACCTTAAATCCAAGAGCCAAATCCTGTCTGTTAAATTCTGTATAACACACTGTTAGATGCTGTCTTCAGGATATTCTAGTCGTGTTTTGCTGAACAYTTTTAGAGTGCAGAAGAAAACCAAAGAAAGGATAATATTTACAGAGGAAGTCAGAGTAATGCTGCACCACTGGAGTTTGTTATTGCTGATCTCAGTAGCTGCTTACAGCGGTGGATAGTGATCTGTCACGTGAAAGGGGTAGTGAATCTTCCTAACTGACCTATGAGATCATCTTAAATTACTAATGTTGCTTGCAGTCATAGCAAAAGGGCATTATCCTGCAAAAAGAAGCAGGGGGCAGGAGCAGAAAATAAAGTAGTAACAGAATGAAAAGCAACACCCTTAAAATTTGTTACCCTTGTAATTCAATTTCCTTTCAAAACATCTCTTACATACATGAGAGGGAGGTCAGGGTACTGGTTGTAAGACAACACAAAATAGTGAAGARCTTTTGGCACAGATGTTGTTTCAGCTGATGCAGTCTTGTCCAGGAAGTATCTCACTAAACAATTTACTTTTTCACAGATATTCACAACCATTAGGTTTGGTGTGGGGTGTGGGATGTTGCTTGCACAAGTACAGAACAAAATGAGGAACTTGTGAGATCCAGCTGAAATAAACAGGCACTGAAAAGCAAGAAGGAAAAGTAGCAGCTCCTGATCACTCTTTGATATCCATGCAAAATCCTSACTGTCCCACAACTGGCAGCAGGATGCCCTCAGTGTAAAGCTGCTGTCYTAAACATCTGTTTATCCCAGGAAACGCTTGAGTGTGAAAACATGACAGGCAAAATTTGAGGTTGTGTCAGGACCTTGTGTGAGTATGGTGTGATATTGCTGACAGCCTCGTGTAAGAAAAGTGGAATGCGATGGTTTTGCCTTTTCATGTTTTGCTGGTTTAAATGCCATTCCTGTCCCCTAAAGCTGTCTAGAGCTGTCCCCTGGTGCCACCAAGGGCACCCTCATTCTTCATCCTCTGGAGCTGACACAGRCCYTGCTTGTGATGCCTGGKAGSACTTTTACAGTGTGAAAAAAAWGAGCTTTTACAACSTGGCTTTGTTAGACAAAATGTGAGYAATTKTAGAGCCCAGTCRATTTGGGGTTTGCTGCTAGCACARAGCWTTCTTCCCTCCACTTACTCCKGCTACTGCTCTCCAGCAGGCCAGATCCCACAGAAAGGATGGCAGGAATCAGGAACCACACACTTTRCACTGATTCCCCAGGCTGAGCACARATCCTGTGCAGAAACCTGCTCCTCCACACTTCCCACTGCACTCCAGTCACACRTGGCCCTGCTGTCCCAAGYACASGATCTGCCCTCCCTGTCCCACAGCCCAGGGCAGCCTTTTCCAGCCATCCAGGGGAATTTACTGGATGCATCCACAGCCCTGTGGTCCCATGCACACAACATCCCCAAGCTCATTTTTCTGCTTGTGAGGAGCCTGGCTATCAACCCGAGCTGTGAAAAATCAGGAGATTATTTCTGCTTCCTCTCCTTGCAGGGCTGGCCCAGGCCAGGAAAAGCAGCGGTAAGTGAGCTCCACCTAAAGGCTTATCCTCAGCTCTCTCCCAGAAAAGAAAGGAGGGATTCACAGGGATTTCATCATGCCTGAGCTTCACACTGTGCTCCATCTCCAGGGGAAAGTGTAGGTTACTCAGCAAAATCGAGGAGCAGTCAGTAATGCCCTTTGCCTCCAGTGTAGCCAGGTGTGCTGCTGACCTTGCCTCATTTTGTATTTATCACCTTTTATTTTATTGTTTTCAAGGTCATTCATGCAGTTATTTTGTCTGACAGTCATTGCACTGTAGAGGCTTAAATGTAAAAATATATTTGTGAATTTGTAAAAATGGAGTTGTGTGTGTCTCTGTATGTTTCTGTTTTGTAACTCATTGAAAGACTGCAATATAAATAATTTTTTAAAAAAAGTTGTTATTATGCAAATCAATGCTAGGAACCACAGCTTTTCCCATCCTAGAATAAACACACATCTTCCCTATGTGTATGTGCACATGCACACCTTATACCTGTATCTAGCATTACATTTTAAGGGAAAAATATCACAAGGTGTTGTTCTGAAATTCAAGGTGCCTGCAGATGAAAAGCCACAATTAACGAATGTATTTCCCCCCAAGGCTGTTTCCAAGCTGGAGAATGAAGATGAAAAGCGTTAGACTAACTGCTCCTCATTGTTCCATTTCCCTTAAAGGCAGCATCAAATATAAACAAAGAAACATCATGGAAGAAATCAGGGAGCACGGGAATGGGTTCTCCCAGTGCAGGGGCTCTCTTGTGCATCAAAGGGAATGAAATATGTGAGGCAGTAGTATCTCTAGTCCCTGGAGTGGTAATATTTGAACATATCTAGCTGATAGAATATTAGAATTGTGTTAAAGTTTGCACAGTCTTGCTGCAGCAGACCACACATCCAGTTACTGGGAGTGTTTGGACAATGAGCAGATGTGTCTGACACTGGCAGTGTGATCCTTTCCACGCGTGAGGAGGAGCAAGGCAGGAGAGAGGTGTGAAGAAAATGAATATAACTGTGTTCTCCTCAGTTAGGGGCAGCTGATTTGTGAACATCTGGTGCTGAGGAATGCCTGAGCAGATCCTCTGCAGGAGTGGATCCTCTCTCCTCCCTCAGGCAGGAGRCTCTGTGGTGCTGGCCAGGCTTTGCTCTCACTGAAGTTGCTGATTGCTCTTCTTCTGTGTGAATAAAAGAGGAGTTAAGTCAATACTGAGCACCCTTGAAAAATCCCACTCTGAATTCATTTGGTGTTTATTCAATTTAGTATTAATGATGGGATTTCTCTGGCTAAAGAAAATCCTTTACTGTCTTTTCACCATAGACTAGAATATGRTGTCTYA
The DNA here is from genome assembly GCF_030028575.1 of Malurus melanocephalus. NCBI lineage: Eukaryota > Metazoa > Chordata > Aves > Passeriformes > Maluridae > Malurus > Malurus melanocephalus. The sequence goes on along the minus strand of NW_026623580.1, from coordinate 788,058 downwards.
GTTYCCCCAAGCGTCCTCTGCTGTGTTTMATCCTTTGATGTGTTTTCCCCACGGTTACTGTCTGTACAAGAGAGCTACATTTTAAAATATTGTTCCAGAGTTGAGAAATGGCACMATTTCTAAACACCATAAAACAATTATTTTGAAGTTCCAATAATCTCTTTGTCAGCACTCTAAAGGGATCAAAACAAGAGTGGGGGAGATTTGCATTTTTAARAAATGAGACCCATAAAAATCACAGATGGAAAGAGTAAACACACACATGTGGTTTCATGTGGGATCACCCTGATCCCTTTTCTACAAGGAGCAACATAACATTTTGTCTGGAATATTTATTTGACCCAACAAGTGACCCACAGAGAGCTGTGTTTGGGCAGTCAGCTGAGGGATTCAGGAGGATTTGGGCACCAAGTGTGATGTCTCCTTTCGGGAGAATGATGCATGATCAGGCCACCTGCTGGCTCAATTTTGTCCATCTTGCAAGTAGTGGTGAAACACAATTGCTTTCTGCAAGCAGTGGAGAGGGTCTAGTAGTGATGCCTGATGATTTTTTACATGCCCTTCTATACATTTTCTATACACTTTTATGTATTTTCTGTACYCTTTATGTATCCCCTGTACCCTTACATGCTTGTAATTTTTGTARYCTGATATTTTAGCTTAGYTTTGGGGTTCTTCTAGCAAAAGACAGACATCCTCAGTAGGAGGCCTGTGAGCCTTACATCATCTCAAAACTTGAGGCTTCAACCAAGGTTCYTCTCTCTGKAACACATTTTGTAAACTGGGCTCTGGCCTCATCTTGGGGGGAAATTCTWTAGAATAAGRGGACATTACTTCAATTATTAAGTTTCTTATTGGGGAATTCTASACAGATATGATAATTTGTGAGGTCTATAAAATTGTATACGTGTTATATGTGGTGTGTGCATTWCGGTGTGTTCCACCCTTCAAGAKCTGTGCACCTGGGATCCTATTAAAATACCGAGGTAAAACACTTCTTCCCCTTWACCATGACTGCCCCATAATTCTAAGACCAGCTGGCAAGGCACCAGTAGAGGTCTTTGCTCTTCTCCTGGCTTTCAGAAACAGTGGAGGGCTGTGAGGCTGAAAAGAGATGTCTGTAACATGGAGCCTTGTTTTGTGCAATTATGTACATTTACACATGCACAGGAATATGACACGCAGATCAAGAGTTATTACTGCTAATAGCACCAAACTGCACCTTACTAAAGTTGTGGGGCTGTTTGCCCTGGGGAATGTTTGAGTTCTGCAAAAGCATTCTTGCRTCATTTTCAAAGAACAAAGCAGACAGTAAGCCTGTCATTTCAAAAGTTCAAATGCTTTAAATGTGTTTTCAATACTATTCGGGTAAGTTCTTCAAATCTTATTTCTAATTATTTCTAATTAAATAATTTCTATTAAATTATTTCTAATTTGCTCAGACACCTACCTGGGACATTTTCAGCCCCACAGTTTCAGATAAAAGTCTCTCTGACCATCAGAGATTGTCTCTGCCTTTCCTACAGAGACTGCCTGGGAACGTGCATCTGCAGGAAACACAGCAAACTCCAGTGCAAAGAGCAGTTYAATATTTCTGCCAGTGCTGAGAGTGTGCTCAGCTCACTCACACTGCACTGAATTTACTGACACTGCCCTGGTGATTTTAACACCTCGCTTATGCACAGCTTCCACAGGAAATCTTGGTCCCCCAAAAGAGTGGAGAGTCATCCCAGACCCTCCTCCTCTCAAACGAGGGGTTTGATCCCCTCCTGCTGCAGTTGGTGACCAATGATTTCAGGGTAGAGGATTCAGCTCCAATAATTATTTTKGGGGCAGAACTAGATACAGCAAATCAGAGGGTTTAGTGCTCAGGGTAGGGAGCTGGGGAAGGAGAGTCCTGGCCCACAATTTACTGMAGTTCTCCAAATTAATATTTTTTATATGGTGATTGACTGCAGTACAAAATATAAGGGCAAATCTCAGTCATTTTTTAGGTCTGGAAAGCCTCAAAAGAATGTAAAATTATCAAGTCTTGAGATCTGTGTAGAGCTTGGAATACCAATTGTGCATCTGAATGAAAACAGCTGTAAATAGGGATTTGCTCTTTAACTCTTTCAAGAATAAAAGATCATGTTAATATATGTAGATTAGCTGAGAATATGATTAATTTTTTTAATATTTCATGGGATGCATTGTTGGTTAACATCTAAAGGAAATATTAATTCTGACTCAGACAAATGATAGATGTCCTTTTGTCTTTTCATGCATCTTTTTGATTCCTTGACCTTTCCTGAATTATCTATTAAAAAAAATAAGAAAAAAAAAAAGAAAAAAAGGCAGAACAGAACACTTTGATATATAATTCTTGGTGTAAGCCAAACAAGATTACTTATTCTTGTTAATGAACTCTAATTTTTTTTTTAATCTTGATGTACATAAAGCATTTTTTTTGTTTCATAGAACCACCAGGAACCTATTTCAGTGCATTAATCTGCTTGTCAACATAGATTGCACTTTGCAGATGATTGCCCTCTCTCTTTTAAACAATAAATTGAGATTGTGACCCTTTGCTTGCAAAATAAAAGGGATAGACTCACAATCTGGATTTCCAGCTTATTTGTACACAAGTTTGTAAGGCAGCAAACTGAACTGGGCTGCTCATTTCCATCAGTCTGCTGCACTTTTGTAAGAGTATCCRTCTCACTACCTGTTAGCTGTAATGTAATCTATCTTAGAAGAGTGTCAGCTCCTTGTATTTCAAACAATTACATTCAAAGAAAGCAAGACACAACCTCCCTCTCTTTCATCAGTTTTTAAAATATCATTTGGAATTTYCAAAGATACTTATGCCCCAAGTCARAGRAAAAGCACTTTTTCTAAGCAGAACYATGTTTTGTAGAGGGTTTAATCCTATTTCAGGCAATTTCACCAAGAAGAGGCTATCTCTAAACACGTAGGACTAGACATTCCAAAATCACTCACCCACAGGAGGGAGCTCATGGGCTTCTCTTTTCTTGCATCAGAGACCAAGGACTGAGATTAGACAGGCAGACAGCAGAGCATCGGACTATTCCTAGAGAATATTCCTATTCCTCTCACCTTTTATTTCCCTCCTCTTTCACAAAAACATTCTGCCTGCAAGTTACACAGGGCTGCCTGAGCTTCGGGGGTTCATGTGCCAGGACTTGGTGAACAGGTCCCAAGAAAGGCTCATGCAAAAGCCCAGCACAGACTGTGGTGTACCATGGGTGTGAGAAGATTTTGCCTCTCCTTTACTCCATGAACCGGAGACAGCAGCTTAAAAAAGCCCTGATAAAGGCCAGGGAGAGAGCCAGGCTCAGGAACTCTGGTAAAAGTTCTTCTAGGTCAGCAGGCAGGGTGAGGAAATGTAAGGAAAGTCAGAGGGGACACGTCCAAGAAAGCAGCGCATTATTCCATTTAATGATTCATATAAAGATTGAACCAGAAAAGTGGCTTTGAAGCTGGGAGCAAAATAATTGAAAATGGCTATGCCATAGGCTCTTTTATTCTGCCAAACCACAGATTATTTCTGATAGGCACAACCTGTGGGGGCATTGTAAGGCACTTCTTACAAGCAGAGGGTACCAAGCACCAAAGCTCTGGTGTTTGCCTCTGGTGTCCATGTGAGGGAGAATGATGGAGGTTAAAAAGATAATGGTACAGAAATTATAAGGGAAAATAGAGTTCCTTCTCTCTGGGCATAACATGGTCAGCATGTATGAATTCCAACACCATCTAMGGGGGACTAAACAGAAGGTAGAGTGGGGTGGAGATGCTACAGCCAGGCTCTGTGTGGCGGGACCTCTCACCCCCTGGTACAGCAGAGGTTTATCTACTTCCACTGTACAGCTAAAGTCACCCCAAAATTATTTATTTGTCATGTGATGAATTGKCTCAGCTGAGAACCTCCTTAGYCTGCAATAAATGTGCTTTCTTGAATGGTGGGAACAGTAGAAACCAAAATCAGTGACTGACAGACACAGCACTTATAAAATTATAAAAGACCGTTATGATTTTCATGAAATCAGGAATCTCTCATACACTCTTTGAGTATGTAGAGAGTGGAGATGTTCACCTCAAGTTCCTTCCCCAGGGGATTGAGAGGAATTAGGAGATTCTCTGACACCACTGTAATCCACTGGTAAGTGACATTGACTCCTACTCTATGCTGTTTCTTTCCTAGATGTAACACAGGTACCTTGATTATTGTGCACTGTATTTTTATCTACTAGTAGTCCTTTTTTGCTCTATTCCTGTGTACAAAGTAGTCTGTTTAAAGTCTTATGTTTGTTTTTTTTAGGCTATTCCATAAATAATTAATGTTATAACAGGCCTGATCACTCATTATTAAAGAATTTGCCAAGAAGAGTGGGTTTTGGGGTGCTGGTCACCCAAATAAAGCTCCTGTCTACTGTCAGGGGCCTGGGCAGAGGCAGGGACTTGTCCAAGCTCTCCTCTCTTGTTGATAACATTCTGTTGAAACCCCTGCAGAGGAAAGAACTTGGTGGTGCTTCCTGATGAACCCAACAGCACCTGAAAGCCCAGGGGTTTAAAGATGTCCTGCTGTTGAATCAGCAGCTGTGGTGAATCCTCTCTCCTGGGGTGAGAACCGTGCTCTGTGCATGTTGGAGGATCTCCAGCTGGCTTTTACTGGGAATTAGAGCTTGATAGGATATTGCTTTGAATTAATAGATTGTTTGAGTGGCCTTTGCAGTCAGCCACAGGCAATCCTCAAACCTTAACCTGTCACAATAGAATGTTATTCCATGAACTGTTAAAGTGAGTCCTTCAAGGGTGCTGGCGGTCACTACCAGTGGATAAAGGTGTGGAGACCTAGAAGGGGATTTCTGTGTTTGGTGTGTAACCCTGGATGGGTGAGCCCAACCACCCTGTGACCCAGCAGGACAGTTCAGAGAAGAGCTCGCACAATGGGACACTGACAGACTGGTTGGGCTCAAAATATGGATTTACAACTGACTTTGGGGCATTTGGTTCTGAAGAATAGCTCCTCCTTTTCTTAAATATTAATATAGAGATTGCCTGACAAAGCCAAAAGGAGAAATTGAAAGTTTGATTCATTGTTTAATATGAAGATGTGGATATTTGTAAGGGTTTTTTGYTGTCACTGATAATTTCTGTTATACTCCTTTCATGCATTTATTTGACTCAACGGTTCAATTAAATAATGTTGAATTCACCTCAACATTTCTGCCTGGCAACAGCCTTTGAGGTCACRAGGTGACGATTTCATTACAGGAACTGAGCAAAAGTGGAAGGAATATGGGGACTGAGAGAGGGGATATAAAAGCATTTTCTGAAACACAAATTTCCTCTGTGAGGCAGATTTGAGCAACCACGGTGCTGGCACCGTGCTGGCGAGTGGGGTGTGGGTATAAATACCAGCCAGGCTCTTCTCTCATTACAGATATTCTCCTTTTTGCTAAATAGTCTCTGCTGAGCCCTGCTGTCTCTTCTTACCTGAGSACCATGATCAGGGCTGTGCTGTTCTGCCAGGTCCCATCCAACCATTTCAGCCACTTGCAGCACCCAGATTTCATGTCAGAGTCCCTCCATTTTACACTGGCAAAGGAGAGCAGTGGCAGCACGACCCAGGGGAGGTGCTGCTGGATATAGAATTATCCCTCAAACATTCCCATTCCTGGGATAGCACTGCCTGTGTGCAGCAGTGTCTGTACTCTGAGAGGTCATGCATATTTTGCAGTTCAGTTATTCAGCTATCAAAGGTATTGCTGACGTTTTGRGCAAGGACTGGAATTTGCTATATATAATTAACAGTAGGGGGTGGTGCTCTTTTGGATAACAGGATCTTTAGATGCTGGAGGTTGAAASAGAGTGGAAAAGGGGTGCACATATGATCTTTCATATAAAGCAGTCTGGTGATAATGCCCAGCTCGTGCTCCCTGCGCTCGCCCTTTGATGTTCAGACTGTGCATCAGATGTGAAAGGAATGAGTGACAGTCCTGGGACGACACATGGTGCCTAACGAGCTCACTGGGGCTCATCACTCCCCTTCTGACATTTCAATCTGAGCCTCTCAGCTCCTGGCAGGTGGATTCACCCTTTTGTTTGCCCACAGCTCTGTGCCAGCGAAAGCTGACGGTCTCCAAGCTACAGAAGGTAGAGAAAGTTCTTCCATGTGTCACAAACCTCTCTCACCTGTGTCTGTGGTCACACCYATCCCCATCTCTTCCCACTGCTGACTCCATCCTGCTCCAGGATTTGGCCAAGCATCTGTCAGGCCAGCATCTGTCACCTCTGCATTCACATTTCACACACATTCAGCGTGAGGAGGCAGAGGCAAAGGAATGAGGCACAACTCCTGTAGCTGTGCTTTCTGCAGACCTTGGGGATTCCCTGTCACACACACCACATGGCATCTGCTGCAGATAACAGGATGGAGTGGAACAGATGGGCTGAACTCTGTTTTTGGAAAGGACTTCCTTGCCATGGGGACATTTCTGTGCATGGGAGCCAATCCAGTCTGTCCCAGAGAACGACTGTGGGACTGTGCACGTGGGTGCTGCTGACCCYAAATCCTTACACAGCAAAGGTGCTCTCAGCACTTTCATGAGTTCTGCCAAAACCATGGCTCAGCCAGGTTTGTGTGAGCAGCACAGACATGCTGCTGGCTGGATATGCTGCTGTTTAAGAAGAAAATAACTGTAATCTGACATAGGAATGTTTTGTTGCTTCCTTGCAGTCACAAGAGACTGTGAGTGAACCTTCCTAAAACCTCATGTTAATGGAGCAGGGACAGAATTTCTTTGAAAACACCGAATATAATTCCCAACCTTTGGATCCCCTGCTGTTTTGAGATTTAGGATTTGGGGATTGCCTCTCTCTAAAAGGCCAAACTAGTATTTGTCCAGTGACCTAAGAGCTATAGGTGAAGTCCTAGGTTTAGTCATCATTTTGGTGGCTGTGGTTCTGTACATCAACAGGTCTACTCAAGTTAAGAAGTCACTCCATTTAGTATGTGGCATTTTAATATTTGAAAAGTTTTTAGCTTTTGAATAATGGCTTTTGGGACAGATGTGATGTGTCACATTTCCAGGCTTTTAGAAGGGAATAGTGAGTCTCATGACYTTTGCCTTCCCAAGAGTTACTCAGCCACTGAACTCTGATGACACACAGTGCAAATAATTGTTTCAGCTAGGCTGGGTGTTCCAAGCATGGCATTTCATATGCAGTTCACTTTTCAATGGTTTATTTGCAATTTCTGCTAAACCACAGTTAGAGTTATCCAGCATTTGGCCGCTAGATCAGTAACAGATGACCCTTGCCAACAGCACAGTTTGTTTTGAAGGCCAGTACGACTAGAAAACTGAGAATAAATCRATAGGTTAAGAGGTTGTCTGTGGGAACTGATGCCCATCCTCTGTCCAAATGTCAACTCCAGATTGCAGTGCCGTCATCTGGCTGACCTTCTCTGCTCCCCCGCTGCCCATGGCCTAAAGTAAAAGCACCTCTCTGTAGTCAGAGCTGAGTCTGAAAAAGAAGAAACTCTCAAAAATACCCTTTCATAAAAAAAGAAAGGCTTCTTAAACACAAGTCCTCACGCTTTTGCCTTTGTCACGGCCCACACTGCAGAACCAGCACCATCCAGCAGCCCGGGATCTTTTGTACTTCTGGTCTCAGATCCAGTCCAGCCTGCTTAGTCCTGTCCTAGCTGCCATGGTGTGCTGGCCTGAGCTCAGATTATTTGTCGGGCGTGTCCCCGTGTCCCCGTGTCCCCGGTCCCTAGGAGTTGCACTCCTCGCAGTGGCAGGACAGGATGTAGCGGTAAGTGGCCGTGAGCCGCATTCCCCCCGAGCAGCGCAGCCTCATGGCCTTCAGCTTGGAGCTCTGGGGCCGGCAGCAGTGGCAGCTGGAGCGGAAGGGCTGCTTCAGGACCGTGCTGAAGGAAACCATGGGCTCCGAGCGCGACGTCTGGCTGCAGCGGCCCTCGCAGCGAGCCAGCAGCACCATCTGCAGAGGAAAACACGGGGTGAGCAAAGGTGTCCCAGCACACAGTGACACCAGATGGGTGCCTCCTTCCAGCCTGGATGGGCTTTGGTCCYTGCATCCCAGCCCACAAAAACCATGTTTTGCCCCTGGGCTGCCTCTGAGAGAGCGGTGGAGATGACATGGGCAGGAGGAGAAGCCAAGCTCCTCCTGAAGCCCCTGGCAGTGACACCAACAAGGACTGCAGGACCTGCACTGACCTCAGGGCTCCAAATGACCACAGCCAGCATTGCTTTCCAAACACTGTGATTGCAACTTGCTGACCCCAGATCCGTGACAGCCACCTCTTAAATCATCACCCAGGCTGATACTTTGGTTGGGTATTTACCAGTGTTTCGAGTATACACACCAGTGATCAGCAGAACAGGTTCTCAGGGACAGAAAAATATCTCAAGTTCTTAGATATACAAACACATAAAGTAGAAATATAAAGAATATGCTCAGTTTTATTGCTTTAAAGTGTTTCTAGCTCACTCCTTTGACAAAGATCCCCTTGAACATGTATTTGCAGTTATATGTGTATCTATGTATCATTTCATCAGCTGTATCTGTACAAAATGTGCTGCACAGTACGAGGCAGTGAAAATGTTAAAAAGTTGAACTGGTTGCCAAATGTGAGGGTTCCCTTGTGGTATTTTCCAAAAGCAGTGCAGGCTCCACATTTCTTGTGCTCTGTTCACCCTCTGAGCTGTGACCAGAACAGGGTAATTTACACAACAGGAGGCACTGAGGAGGGGAAGCCTACGGGCAGTCCCCTGATCCCCACCAGCCCATGGCTGAGCAGAGGAGATGGATAGAGCATGAAGCACTGTATAAATCTTGGAAAGGACCCTCTAAAGCTCTGCAAATGATGTGTTTGAAACAGCTGTTACCACCTTGATAACRGGTGTTGTACAAGTTTGAACAGACTCCAATACTTTCACGGGGACAGRAATATTAAATCCATGTCAGCTAATTTTGCTTAACCAACATAAACTTYAATATCAGCTTATTTTATCATCTAAAGTAGGCAGTAAAACCATTATAAGTCTTTCCTATAACCAAGGGAGAACATTACATTTTAACCATGCTCCATGTGTCTCATGGTTATTTTTTTTCCAGACAATCTGAAAGAAAACTATGAATGTGACAGCAAATATTTTACAGTGTTAAACATTTTTGGGCTTCTTTCCCTACGTATGCTCAGCTGGCTGCAAATCTCCATGGCATGCAAGCAGATGCATCAAAAGTTTAACTTTTCCCTTTAGTTAGAGTCATAAGGAAAGATGAGATAAGAGAGAGAATATTCCTGAAATCACGTAGGAAATTCCAGMACTTTCAGTGCCTTGGGAAAGGCACTGATCCTTCATGGTACAATGATTAAAAATTATTCTTCCRAGAGCACTTGCATGCTAAGTGTTTTCCTTGAGAATGTATTCATGTATTAATGTATTAACATATTAATATATTAATAACTGCACTTCCAGTCAGCACAGGTCACAAGGAAGATGTCTTCACAAGCTGATGATCTGTGCTTGGCAATATCTTGCTTCTTAGTTAAATTAAGAGATGGGTTCTTGTTGCTGTCTGACAAATTTGCCATCCTTTCAGATTTGTAGCATAAATTTATGTTCCCCTTCCTGAGGTACTGCATATTCATATATAAATTAACTCATCTGTTTGTACTGATATGGTGGGAAGGGAATTTCAGTGTATTGTTGAGTCACATCTGASCTTTGGAACTATCATCTACACCAAATTCCTTAATAGCACAGTCTTTTATGCATAGGAGAACATGAAAGGTACAATCACTACAGAGCTGGCATCCGATTACTCCCAGGTTAAGACCCACTTTTTTCCCCTTGGTGAAGAAATTTCTTCAGAAATGCCAGTAAAAATAAAACAAGCCTTCAAGAAACTGACGGGACTAGAGAAGAGTAATTACAGGGTAGAATTATCTGATGTGATGATGATATGTGTGGCTCAATATATTTCTCATAAACTGGCTTCCTAATGCAAATCCAGSCAATATTTAGTCAATATGTCACTGTATTTATAATTTATAACTTACAATTGATAATTTCTAAACCTTGTCTTAAAAAAACTCGGTTTAGTCCATGGAGGCTCTAATTCTAATCTTGAATTTTGCTGGCTACTTAGTTTTTCACAAGATTAAGGTCAGTATTTATATAAAGTAAAATCACACTGTGTTATTTTTAGGCCTTGTTTTTGGATGGCAGTGTAAACTCTTACAAATGGCACAAAACCAAGGTTATCAAGTTGAACTTTCAGGTTATAAAAAAAAAAAATCCAATTTCCCATTTTCATAGTTTTCTAACCCTAAAGTCCTAACCAAAATTTACCTTCCTCTTCATAAATCCAGAACAGCACCAGTGAATTTTGGCAGGTGTGCAAATGAGCTGGAAATAGCATGTGCTTTGAAAGCTTTGCTTTGCCTTTTAATCAATTGCACCAGCTGCTTATTGCTTCGTGTACTGCAGTGCAACAGAGATTATCACCTGAATAATTTGCAATTGTGTGATGGCATAGCACAACAATACAGTGGGTGTGTATTTATAGTAAAACATGTGGGCATTTTATAACCTGACACCTCTTGGCTCCCCTTGTCCCCTGCACATGAGTTTGTGCGTGTCACCTTGCCAGGCTGGACCCACAGCACAGTGTCCTACAGCAAGGGAACCACGTGGGTCTATGAACAGCTAGGGAAGAATGTTATTATCATTATCATTATCATTATCCTTATCCTTATCATTATCATTGTCATTATCATTGTCATTGTCATTATCATAATCATTATCATTATCAACTTATTTAAAGTCAATGGTCTCATAGGTACAAAAAAGAGCAACCTGAATCTGAAGCAATATTTGACTCTAATAGTTCTGAGCTGTATTCTGGATATCCAATCCAGGAATTGTGTACTGATTTGTTGTTAATGGTGTTTGTAGCGCTTTTTTCTGCACCTTCAGCAGAAGCTGAAGCCCCAAAGCAGCTGGGCTGAGGTGCCTGAGAACAGATTTTCACACAGTTCTTGTGGCCTGGCTGCCAGCAGGATCACAAGCAGCAAGATTTACYGAAAATCTCCTGAGCTACCTCAGGAGTAAATGCCTTCAAACATCTGCTAAATCTTTCTTCATCTGCTCYGTCTCTCTGGGCTGGATTCCTCAGTGCAAGGCTGTCAGTGGTAGCACACTCCTGGCACATCTGGACGAAGCATTCATGACAGCCAAAACTGTAATTTAGGAGGCTCTGGCTGCAGCAGTGAGGGAACCCAGCACAGTGATGGAGACCAGGGATGTCCATGACAGGGGTCAGGACAAATCCAACACAGTCAGGAAAGGTAATACCTCATTAATTGGTACAGATATTTCCTTGAAGACAAAGGAAAACTGTTTGTCTGGAACAAATGGCCTTCTTCCATCCCTTTTTTGTGTCTCTTTTGTACATTTAGTTACTTTAACTATGTTTCCAAAGGATTTGGAATACTGTTTTCATTGCCTGCCTGAATCCATAAGCAAAAGGGATTTTAATGATTAAATTATCTTGGTTGGGTGTTTAACAAAACCTCTTCCCATGTGGGTACAATTGGCAGCCTCCACAGAGAAGCACAGTGGACACAATCCTTTCTCAGCCAGGACAGACAGCAAACATAACAAGCCTTGCAATTTCTGAAGGCATTTTTAACTTCTGTAACTCTACGCTGCACCAAAAGGAAAACGTATGGAGTGAGAAAGGATATCTCAGTGAAACCTATCACYCCAAAAAGGACAAAGTCTCTGCTTGACACTGTCATTCCAAGCTTCCACAATGGAAACTTGACAGAAACAAGAGGGACCACAATTCCCACAACTACTCCCACAGAACTTTCCATTTTTTGTCTTGGTTACGTTTTGTTACTATATATATATATATATATATATATATATATATATAAACAGACTTTGCATCTAGTTTTCATTAGCATGTCTAATATTCCTCTGTTTATATGCTAGATCCAGAACAGAAGCCATATGTCTACTAGAATGATTCAGATCCCCAAGACCTTAAGAGGAAAAAAATAAAAAAGCTTGAATTAAGAGTTTTCTAGGAAATTATTTCACTTTGTGTGGAAACTGTTTTCATTGTCCACTTCGTGAGAAAGTCCATAAAATTTCCAGTATTGTTATAAAAGTTCCTGTTTATTGTTATAAGTGGTTCCTGAAACCATTGCGGAATTTGGGAAGCCAAAAGATGTGATAATATTTTCAAATATGATTTCCATTAAAGGCTTGGTTTAAAAAGAATCACTGACTTTTGCAGCCAGCATAGCAAATGTTTATGTCAACAACTTCTTTTTCTCAGAGCTCAGTTTTGAAATTATATGGTTTTCATTACAATGCATTCCATGTTCTCATTTCCAACAGTCCTGCTCGTAAAGGCCTGATTGCTTTTTTGGTTTTCCCTGTCAGTAGGGATGCTAAGGAAAGTGAATTGTTGATGGGTTCCTTCCTTCCTTCCTTCCTTCCTTCCTTCCTTCCTTCCTTCCTTCCTTCCTTCCTTCCTTCCTTCCTTCCTTCCTTCCTTCCTTCCTTCCTTC
>NW_026623580.1:767834-775386 GCF_030028575.1 Malurus melanocephalus | reverse complement strand
CCTTCCTTCCTTCCGCGCCTTCCTTCCTTCCGCGCCTTCCTTCCGCGCCTTCCTTTCCTTCCTTTCCTTCCTTTCCTTCCTTCCTCTCTCTAATGGGTGATCACAAATGCAGAAAGGAGCAGACTGGTGGCACACAGACACCTGTAAGTAAAAGCCACCCCCACACTTAGACTTTGTCACCTTTGCCTCTGGCTGGAGTCAGTGCCACCAAATCAATATTGCACAAAGAGATGCTCTTCTGTAGTTCTCTGTGTTAATGCCARGTGTCTCCCAAACGGTGAGAAAGTCTAGTCTAGGCTAAAAGSAAATCTAAAGACCTCTCCTGAATCTCGAGTAACACATGATTTTGCTGTTTGGATTCAGGAGAAGCCTTTGGGCTCCTGCTGCAGTGAATCAGGCAGGGTTGTGCACAGCCAGCAGGCAGCACAGCTGAGAGGTCAATGGAAGGCTCTCTGGTGAGCAGGCACAGCACAAACCCAGCTGTCCTGGTGCACAGCAGGAGGACAGAGCATCCAGCAGCTCTCAATTGCTGKGGACACTTCTCTCTGTGCTTTATTTCAGGTTTTATGGCCTGCAGCTCCCTGTGGTGTTCCCTGACCCCTGCACTGGGGACAGGAACCAAGGAGCTCACTCTGCACATGAAGGCATCTGGAGGTGTCTGCAGCCAGCACCGCKTCCATCTCAGCCCTGTGGAGCCTCTCTCCTCATAAATGCTCCCAGGATCTCAGCTGATGGGGTTTTCCACCAGGCAGGAGCCCCTCTTGTCCTAAACCCCATCACACACCGTCTCCCACCACCCTCGTACCCAACAGAGGGCTGCCAGAGGCACTGGCACTGGCAATTCCCTTTCCTTAGTCCAGGGATGTGAATGAGTGCCTGAGGCAAAGCCCCTTCCCACGGGACAGAGGGATGRTCCAGCCATCTGAATTTACAGAAGTTATTTACTCAGACAGAACTAATAAGGACAAGACCAAAGGGACCTGCAAGGATTTTCCCATTGTTTCTCCCAATTTTATTTCTCTGCCCAATGAAATAAATGCCAGAAGGCCACATGCACAGACTACTAAACCATTTTGACACAAAACTTTTCAGGCTTTAAATCCCAAATGAAAGTCTGTCTTGTATTTCTGTCTGCTCYTAAACCCTGCAGTTACCATCCAAGTGTCATTCTGCATAAAACCAAAGGCTTTGAAATGGGGATGGGCAGGGAGAAAATAAGCAATGTTCTTCACAGCCTTTTAAAATTACCATTTTACACCTTGTTTTCTTATCTCAGTAGTTCACTTATGTTAGCTATAAATTTATATGCTCCAGATTAAACACTCCCTTGAAGGGTGGGATGCCAAACTATCCCGCCTCCTTGGCACTGCCAGCTGAGATCCCAAATAAGCTGTTTTGTATTTAATTATTTACTGCATGCAAGCTTTACCATTATTGCGTATTTCTCCTTTTGGAAAGGTGGAAAGAGAGCCAAGAGCCTTTCTCTCCAGTCCCAGCTCTCAGGCACACAGAGGATGTCTCCACATCTGCTTCCCTCTGCAGCTCGATTTTGGCAGAGAGGAATTAACGCGGAGAAAATAATCCGAAACGGCTCATTTTAGCAACTCTGCAGTGCTGTGAGGAGGGGAGGGAGGCCTTACCTTGGAGCTGCACTTGTACARAGGGTGGCTGATGGAGTCCACGTAGTGGTGCCTCATGCAGCGGCTGGGGTCCGAGTCCAGCAGGAARGAACTCTCTGTTTTACTGTCCGTGTCTCCCATCAGCACCAGCAGCGAGAGCATGGAAATCGAAGCCGCGAGTACATGATTTCCCATTGTCGAGCAACTTCTCGCTGGTAACAGCAGAGGGAGGTAGAGCATTAAAAACCCTCCAAATTCKAGGAGCCAGTTCTTTTCCAGGATGGTGACAAGCCTGGTTTAAGTGTCTGAGCTGTCATTCTCCTTCTCAAGTTGAAGCCCGATGAGTTTGTAATCCACCAAAGAATCTCCTGCACAGCTGGAATAAAAGCAACGTCAATCACAATCCTGATCAAAAAGACCTCCGGAGAAAAATAGACATAAATAATATTAAGRAACACAAGATTTTTGCTAGCCAAAACAGGCACCCTGAGTGAGCATCAATCCCACAGTAGGTAGGGAATGTGGCACTAGGAGGGAGATGTCAAGGCCTTGTTACTTTTAACATTGTTCTGTCATTTCACAGAAGGGSAGAACCTTTTGGCTTTTAACATCACAAGTGTAGCAATGCCATTCTTTYCCACTTCGTGACGTCCCTGTTGTGTTCCCCTCAACACTGGTGACAGGTAATACATCAGAGGTTTTTGAAAAGCTAAAAGATCGTGTATCCACTCAAAGAGTCAAAGAGGGGCAATGCCTGGCTGCCTCCCACACTACAGGCTGGAATTTCTGGCTGAGGTAGCACATGGAAAGGCTGGAGGCAGGTTGAGCTGTGGCTCCAGGGGCTGCCTGTCATTGTCCTTCAGGGACAAGGGACAGCCCCAGCATTCAGGGATGCTGAAGGTCTGAGCCCAGGCATGAGCAGAGAGCTCCCCCAGTGAACTTGCTGAGCACAGGGAACTGCCTGGTTCTCTGCTGCCCTGCCCTCTGAGAACCAAATCCCCAAAAACATGGGTGGGCAGGCTTTATTTGCCTACTTGTCAGGCAGCACTCACTCAGTGTCAGTTTATTTCCTGCTAATTAAAGTGTAGCATCTAAAAATACATTTATTGTTCCATAATATCCAAGTAGAATCCCAGCTATCAACTGGGAAGAAATGTGTTCAGGGGGTCATGTGGCTGTCTACCCAGGCATCTGGATTTCTGGTTCATGTTGGAGACCAGGAGATTCCCCAGGGAACAGGCACAGGACAGCCCCTGAAATGCTGCCCAGAGCTTCGTGCCAGCAGGGGAAGGAGAATATCCCCATCGGCTGCTTCTTCACAGTCCCTTGATCCTTCTCACAAAGCCCTTGSTCCCCACTGGGGCATTAATTACACTTTTATTACCAATAGAAATAATTTGAAAGAGCTATGAATTATCCATCTAAACACAGCCCCATGAAGGATAGTCAGAGGATACACATCAGTACAGTTAAAAGTTCAGAAACTTTCTGAAGAAACTTCAAATGAAACAGTTCCCTGCTTACAAAGAGCTGCTCTGGCAGAGCCTCCGGAGTATTTAAAGAGCTGATGTGTGCCTTTATTGCCTTATACAAGCCTCTTTCAAAACTGTTTTCTGGTTTGCTGGCAAGTCCTCTAAACTTACTGATACTCATCTCCCAAACAGCCTCCCCACCAGAGCGCTGGATGATTTTTGTGTTGCTTTGTAGCTGCAACACTTCTGTGAGAGGAGTGGCCAGCAGTGACAAACATTTCCAGAGTTCATCCAAGCCACAATGGCAGTGATGTGACATCCAAAGTCTCATGCTGGGAAGAAATGCCGTTAGGGATGCTCTGTGTGTGAGAGAGACAAAGATGCTCTGTGTATTAAACATTCTTGTTGTTGTTGTTTCGGGCAACTATCCATCTGCCTAAGTAGGAAAGGAAAAGTTATGTGACTGTGGATTTAAATGACAATATATATTTTTTTTCCCAGAGTCTGACATATGACCTGGTATATTCTCCTCAGCAAATGGGGCATTAAAAACATGCAGTGTCTCTGCAGTACAAAAAAAGTTAAACAAACAACACTAAACACTTTGGATCTCRGATACATTTATGCACAGCCTCGTTCATGTCAATAAATATCCCTCCAAASGTTTCAGCAGCATATGAGAGAAATCTCCAGTCATGGGAGCTGGGACAGGCTCCCTCCCTGACGTGAACTGTGCTACTCTAGTTCATGCAGATGATGCCCAAGGATTAGCTAACAAACAGGAGGAGGGATGCACTACTTTTTTTTTTCTCTCTGCTTAACCTTTTACCTACATTCCTATTCCTTTTTATAAAGAGGCTGACCAAAACATGCTGCTTGGCAAGGTCTCCCTCCAACATAGTTAATCATTATTACACACCCAGTAATTCCCTCTCTATCMAAAWAAATTTACTTGATATTAGACCATCTCATTTCATGTGATAGTACACACAGGGATCCCCATTTCCCATTTTCCTTGTCCCACTGTTAATTCTGTGCTCCTCTATCTTTCCATGGTTTTGATCAGTATGATTTAATACAGTGAGAGAAATCTGAAATCCTGGCTTAGTTTTCAAAGGCTTATCTCCCTCGTTTTCTTCAGGAAATAATTGGATGACACAGAGTCTGCCTCATGAAAACATTGAGAAAGCTGGAAAGATGCAGGGAAAAGTGTGAGAAAATGAAGAAGGCTGTACCTTCTTCAGGGCAAGCACAGCACAAAAAGCATTAACAMTTCCACAATCTTTTAAAATTGCCCTGGTACCTCACTAACAAAGAAATGTAGCAGGCTTTGGTAAAAAATACTTTGAAAGAAGTAAAAAGTACTGTTATTACCTATTAACAAGAAAAATGAGTGAAAATCAATGCAAATATGATCCATCTCCTGTGAAATAACTGTTAYAGTTGTTTATGGACATTCTGGCAAAACGTGTAGGTGTTCCTCCTGACACACCTATGGGAAGCATGCACATACATTTTTCAAGCACAAATGCCATATATAATATATATAATATCTATAGTATATATAATATATATAATATGTATATTATATATATATTATATATATTATATATGTAATATGTATGGAAGAAAGCGTCTTGCAGGGACATTTAAACACAGAAAAGTTAGGGTGCGGATTTTTGATTATGTAAAAAAAAGCCAAAATATTTTCACTTAAGCACATCACTGTGATGGGGTATGTTGACGTGACATTTTCCATTTCCAGCTGATATTGTGTAATGGCATTTCACTTGAACTTAGCTTTTTTTTTTTTCAAAGTTAAAATTTGCATTCCTTTTGAAATGCTGTCTGAAATTATAAAATCCTAGATAGCACATGCTATTGSGATTGGCATAAGAAGTTTTCAGTCTGTAATTCTGTCCAAAAAGAGAAGCAAGTACAATTGTGATCATAAGTCATCATTACAATGATTTTTTTATTTAAAAAAATATGCTTTTTTCTTAAAATCAACAATTTCACATAGTAATTTTGTTCTTCTATTTAATCTGGATTTTCCTCACTCTCTTTTCATGCAAAAACTGTGGTAGATAGCTCATCTGCCAAGCCAACAAAAAGGAAGCCTGAATGCTCCCTCTTGACAGCATCCTGTAGGATGACTTCATATCCTCAGGCTGAACATTTGCTACAAAAGTATATGGCCTAACGGGGGATGAAAATCACTACTTCACTTTTTTTTTCCAGAATTCACTGAGGTTTGGGAAGTRCATTTTGTTAGCAGTAGTCTTAGCTCCCTTTCCATATCGCTACTTTTCAGGATTTCATAGAGAGATAACATACTAAAAATTGTTACATCTCTTACCTAAAACTGCTACAGCTGTTAACCTGAAAACTTCAGGGAAAAAATAGAAGACATCCCTAAGAAAAAACACATTAATACACAGTCTAAGACTGTATTGCACATGAAGATATGAGCAGAGTCAGGGCTATTTTTCCAACTCTACATTCTAATTAACTGCTTCCCGAATAATGGAGATTTCTTATCACAGTTTTAATATCATTTAGAGARTGGTGAAGATTAAGGTTTTGTTTTGCTTTAAGGACAGAAGAACATTCCATCATCTGGAATTATTTAGCCAGTCCCTTTGTGAGAACGTAAACAGAAATTCCCTTTTTGCTATGTATCTTGGAAAAAAAAAATAATAAAGAGCTGAGCAATTCTCCAAAGGTCTATTGGATCTGCACAGCTTTTACCCTGGAAGGTAGGAAGGGAGCAGTGGAAAAGCTCATTTATGGTGCACTTCTAATTAGTCGTTCCCTGAAACCCCTGTATTAGGCAAGCACGTATGCTCATCTTGGCCTTCATTTACTGTGAATTTTCCATGTTTGAGACTCCTGCTTGGAGATGAGGGCACAGTTTAAGTCACTCTGTGCTTTTAATGTTTTGGAGGCTGCCAAAATCCCGTTGAAGCAGTGGTGTTGTGTATATAACTTAAGCCTGGCCTTGCATGCTGCGTGTATTTAGTAAACAAACACAATTACTTGGATCCTACCATGTGGTTCCCTCATTCTGAATTTGTTATATAAACAAAAGAGTTACAAGGCAACTCAGTTTCTCCAAACTCCAGCCCTAAGAACGTGTCACTTACCATGTATGTGTGTGTAAATTCACCTCTGCTATTCTGACAAAACAAAAAAATAAAGCCACGAAGTTCTTCATGAGACCCAATTGGATTTCTCAAGAACTTTATCGAATTTGGAAAAGTTTAGATTTTCCAGGAAGATAAGGATTTGGGGGCTTCACTCTCCAAGATCTGGACTGGAGTGGAAACAACTGTGATGGGCAAACTGCTCAGGCTACACCAGGGTTTGTTCCCCAGGGTTGAATTCTCCCCTGCCATGGCAAAGGGCAGCAGGGGCTGCTCCCAGAGATCCTTCAGCATCCACAGAGCTCAGACAGCCCCTAGCCCATGCAGCCAAGCCACACCATGGCTGGGAACAGCTTGGGAAGTGCTCTGTGCTGTGGGACTGATTGTAGATGTGACAATTTGAGCCATTTCAGAGGACAGTCCTTCAGTCAGGAGAGGTGACCCGAGATGAGATTCTCCATCTGACCCTGCTTTCTGCAGAACCAGCTCAGGCTCTGTCAGTCCCGGTGTATTTTTTAGCTCTGTAAATAAATACAATAATCATCTTATCCAACTATTTTATGTGGCTGTTCCTTTTCCAGCAGTGAAGGAGCGGGCCTCCTGGATATGAGATCAAAAATCCTCACTCCACTCTGCAGCTGCCCATCAGAACACCTGACAGAGTCACCGAGTGGCAGCCGGGCAGCAGCAGGTGAACACAGCCCCAGTTGTTTGAGAAATGCCTCCACACAGCATTTGAAGGTTTCTTCCCATGYCGAGGCAGGGCAAACACCAAACCAAATATTTTGAGTGAGATCCTCACAGGTCTAAATAACGGAATGTTCCCTCAAGGTCTTCTTATGCTGAAGAGGGTCAGCCTGTCTGACATCCATCTGCGCTAGAGCTTGTCCCCATCCATGCCAAGGGAATTCTTCATCCATGGACCAGGAGCTCCTTCCATCCTTGCMCAGCAGAGCAGTGTGTGCCTGCAAGGAGGGTACACAGAAAACACATCCCCTGGCCCAGAGACGAAGGAAAGAGGTGGAAAGAGGGAAAACAGGGTCAAAAGATGGAAATTTAAGGCTCCTTATCTGGATGTCCACAGTAGGGAAGTCCATCTTCTGGGCTGTGCTGGGGCTGGGTTATCCTGTTGTGTGACAGAAATTGCAGGGCATTGTCCCACAAAACACAAAAACATCAAAGGAACTCTGCTTCTGAGCGGTCAGAGATCTCAAACACACTGATGTGGTAAATGAGAGAAACCCCTGCAAACCATTTTTTACTGCAAGGCTTCCTTAAGCTTTTTAATATTTCAGGAGATAAAGACCTGTGGCCG
>NW_026623580.1:747602-767785 GCF_030028575.1 Malurus melanocephalus | reverse complement strand
CCATGGTGTTTGAAGCATGAGAAGCAAGATAGCAATTGCAGCAAAGGTCATGGAAGCACCCTGGGAGCCTCAGCACACGTGGGATGAGC
This sequence comes from Malurus melanocephalus, assembly GCF_030028575.1. Taxonomy (NCBI): domain Eukaryota; kingdom Metazoa; phylum Chordata; class Aves; order Passeriformes; family Maluridae; genus Malurus; species Malurus melanocephalus. The sequence continues at coordinate 767,696 of NW_026623580.1, read as the reverse complement.
ACACATGGGACTGGTTCCCCGGGCTCATTTAAGACCCCAAAAGTGTTCCCGTTGTGGGGACCCGGTGCATGAGGTGGAACAAATCTGGCTGAATGGCACTTGAGCTGTCTGAACTTCCCTCTGCTTTTCAAGTTCCCAAGAATATTTCCAGCCCTTCAGGTAGCCAGGAGAGGGGAAGCAGGAGGTGCCTTCCTGCTCGGTGGTTGGAATAACAAACTCCAGTGGGCACTGTGGGCTGGCRCCCGGCCAGCAGAGAGGCACTGGCCAACACGGAGAAAAGGGTTTAATGCACTTGCAAAGAGTAACTGCTGGGGGACAAAAGAGTGCTTGTATTTTTATTCTTTCCTTTTCCTGCTTCCAGGAAGCTTTAAATAGATTGATTAAGGGCATGCATGGGATATCTCTCTAATGAGGTAGTAGAGCCATTTAATGGCGAGGTGATGCCAGCCTTGGATTCTTTCTTTATTCCTGYGTCTCGCTGAATATCAGAGTAGTCKTGGTYTTGAGTCTCAGCAGAGGAATACAATTTTCCACTTGGTCATCCATTATTCCTTGGTCGAGCACCAGGTGCAGAGCTGAGCTGTCTGGGGCTGCCCATCCCTCTCAGGAGGCAAACCAGCAAGGGTGGCTGCTGGCTACAGTGCAAATGTTCCCAGCCAAGCATTAGCTATAGGATTTGCTTCAGTAATTACTTCAACTTCAGTCTTATGACCCAACATGAGGCAAAATTGCTCTTGGCCGAATTACAAGTTGCTGAGAGGTCTAGGGCATTSAGGCATGTGTCCTCTACCTGTTGGAGTGCATTACAAGCAGGTGGGCAGGTTTTGCTCTCTGTCTTTTGCATATTTTCCAGAGAACTCAGCGGCCTGTAGTTATCAATAGATGCAGGAGTAGGAATGGTTCTTTTTATCCTTTAACACTAAACAAAGGCATCCCTGCCCCTGGGACCAGCAGGGAGTGTTATGCATGCTGGAGACAGTGCACAATTCAAGGGGATGTTCCCTCTMTTGTGACCCCAGGAGCAAAATCCTTTCCTCTTTTACACACAGGCAAAATTCAGACCACCATCCATATACCTCACCCTCTGATAATCAGGGAACCTAAATATTCGGCTCATGGTAACAATTCTGTGTCTTCTAACAAGGGGAGCAGCTCTGCCCTAGGTCCCAGTCCCTCWGAGGCGTGCTGCTATGACAGCAATGTGATTGTCACTGCCATGGTATGCTTAACCTTTGCCAAACCAGAGCTGAGGCATTAACTCAGATCCTCAACCCACATGTCTTAAAGGGCAACGAAACCGGCGCTGCCTCGGCCCGACACAGGCTGCAGCTCAGCAATAAAAGGCACGGAAATGTGACAGGCGTGAGCCGTAACTATGATTGATGTAACTAGAAAAATAACAAAGAGAAGCTGAAAAATAGCAGTGAGGAGGAGGAATTCCTGGGACCRGTGTCTCCATGGCACCAGCAGCCCCCTGCTCTCACACCAGCAGACGGGCTGCACTCGCCTGTRGTGGAAAGGATCTCCATGGCACACAATGAAATTCCAGCAAACGGGACAAGGACTGATGGTGTCTGGAAGTGGTAGTGCCACTGAATTAGATTATGTGAGAAAAGGAGGAATATATAGACGGCCAGCTGCTCAAAGGCTTACTACAACCTTGCTTTTATTGTTCTGCTAAGTTAGAGGTGGGGCATCAGAGGGATTCCTGGCATACCACTACTGAGAAATTTTAATATGTTCCACAGTGACACATATAAAAAGGAAATAACAGCTGATCACAGCCAGTGGAGACTGCAACATCTCTTCATATTCATGCACAGAAGTGGGGTCGAAGTGGGGTGCTCTAGGCTCGGACACCCCAAACCTGACCCAACCAAACCTTTCTCCTGCCACTGAGTTTAGTTTCAGCAAAGRGTCGAGTGTGAAGTCAGGCAGCAGAAAAAGGGCGATGTGGACATGGCTGCTCACCCCATCCCGAGAYACCAGGACGTGGAGAAGGGCAGGGGACCCGCGGGGCAGAACACTTCACACTGATGAGAAGAAACACGTGTTTACACAAGCGGCARTGATCCGGTGCAACAAGATATCACAGAGGGCAAGAGTTTAGCTGGGCTCTGCAGAAGGACCTGTTGCATATGGGGCTTAGTCACAAGGGTTTCATTTCTAAAGAGTTTTTGGAAGGGTTATAAACTCTCTGAGAGTTCAGTGGATGGGGTTAGGGAAAAATCCTTTGCCCCAGCGAGTTACCCCATAGCTGCCTGCCATAGGGTCTCTGTCTCTCTTTGATGTGGCCGCTTCCAGCCACGCTCAGGATTGGATTGCTCAAATAACAGCGGGCTGTGGCACAGTCTCATGTAGCAAAACTCTTCTGAAACTCACAGAGATAAGTCTCTCCTTAGAGACAGAGGAATTTGTGATACTTATAATACAACTATCAAATATTTATAATTGTAATTACAATACTGATTGGGAGGTGGTGGGGGAGGAAGAGAGGATTTTTTTTCTTTCAGTTAAGCAAACAATCCACCAGACAAGYTGCAAAAATGAATGTCTCAGTGGTTGCATGCCAGCTTGCACCATAGATCGTCAACTTGCTCCAACCTCCAAGGGAACCTTGAGCACTTCCCAGTGCATCAGAGAGCAGAAAAGCCAGGAAGGGARCAAAACCCCAGGAGAAATGGGGAATGAAGCCAACTGCAGGAGGACACCCTGCCAARTGAGTCAGAGCAGGCATCAGTGTGAGCTCCCAAGGAGGTGCTTGTTCCCCTCCCACCTGGGTGGGAGAGGCAGCAGCCCTGGAAGGCAAACCAGCAAGAACAGGCAGGAGCTGTCACAACTCTCAGTGGTGCATGAGGGACAGTTCCAGCAGGGCAGATGGCTTCTGTGGAAATCAGCCATGCCCAAGGAGCTACCTGGGGCACTGCTACTGCAAACTGACCCAAGGCTGTCCATAACCAGCATCCTGCTCTGCAAAGGCCAACCACCAACACACATCAATCCAGACCAGGCACCGCACAAACCCAGGAAACCTACGTGGGACACCTTCAGGTAGAGAAACAAGCCTGTAACTCATCAGCAGCCTCTAAATACACCCTGTCCCTAAATCAAATTGTATTTTGCTTCCTAAGCTTGAAACATCTATTCCTTCCGCATTTGCTTTAACTGGAAAATCTTATAGTCTTGTTTTATAATACAAAATAAGATTTCATTAGCAGCAAGAGCATATCAAYGCATATGTAAGTCACACTGGGATCCCCTGATTCAAGCTGGTAAGCAATTACTCACCAAATAGTTCTGGTTAGGTCCAGGAAATTATTCATGTGTATAACTATTCACAAACATTAGTAAGGTCCCACAACATGAGGAAAAGTGAGCATCAGTAGTAATTCAAAAGGAAGGACAAAATAAAAGRTAGARGTCCAAAAAYGTCGATATTCTTAAATTCCTTTGARGAGGTACAAGTAACAGCATTGTGATTATTACACCCACATCTATCGACCACACCAGGCTGCTTGATTGCTTCYATTAGAAAATAACTTTGCAATAAAGTACTGATCTGAAGTGAGTTTGTCTGCACTGCTGGTTCTAAATAATMATTTGCTTTCAAGTTAATTTGTCCCATTTCTGGTTTTAAATAACCTTTTACCTGTCCTTTATCAACAGSCAGAGTTCCTACTTCTCAGCCACTGTTACAAAGCTTTAGGAMCTGTAAGTAATATGTAGCACAGGAAACATATTTTCTCATCTCTAAAGAGCTGCAGAAACCTTAAAAAGTTATTTGACATGCCATCTCTCCCAGGCAGAACCAAATCAGATGTTTTATGGGGAGAAATTGCAATGAACCTGCAGGGCAGGACAAGAAATCTTCCTGGCAGTCCCAGGAGAGTCAGTGCACACACACACACACACACACACACACACACTCTGAGCATCTTGTAAATTCAGCTTTGGCACAAGAAAATTGCCCCGCAGCACAAACTGTGTGTGACACTGCAGCAGTAGCTAACCCAGTACTGAGGTTGGTCTTTGTTACTCTGTTCTTTGCTGCTGGACCCATTCACTCGGACTTTTCCAGGATGAATTCACTCACCTGAATCCTAGCAGGGAGTTGGGCTCTCTTCCTCAGCGGTGCCCTCCTGGCAGTGTCCTCTCCCGARCCTCGCAGTCACACCGCACTGCCACTGTCACCGCGCTCCCGACGGGGAAATTCTCCTTTCGTCCCAGAGAGACAGAGAACAATCATGCTGGTGCCTCTGGCGCTGACACGCAGGGAAATGCTCTGCCAGGAGCYGGGGAGAGCCTCTCTCTGTCCTTCCGCGGGCGGTCCGGGGTCGTGCAGCATCCTCCGGTGTCAGCTCCGGGCGGCACAGCCCCGCCGCCCTGCGTGTCGCGCCGGCCACCTACCGAGCATAGCCCGGGCACTACAGCAAAACCCAGCACCGGGGCTTCCCTCAGCGGGCTCAGCCAATAAACAGGGTGTGTTAAATCTGTCCTAATCCACAGCCRGCGCTGTCCGGTCCGTAGGAAAGCCTCGCGGAAGTTTGGGTAAGTAACAGTGTGCGAATTACGAGCGCTCCCGCGGAGCGTGAGAYGCAGCGCTAGAAATAAATATCGCCTGTTGTTTCAAATTGTTCTGAGCGCTCCGGCAAGGGAACAGCAGGCGTAAGTAGTGATAAAAGTGAACAGTCCGGCTTTAAAGCGGCAGGCTCGCCCGWGCTCCTAGAGCCCTATTGTAGAGGGACAAAGAGGGTGCTGGCGGTACCAGCGCGCTCTCGGTGGATTCAGGGCAGAGTCCAGCATGTCCATTCACTCCAAAGACACAGAGCCAGGACCAGCACAGAGCTGCAGCCTGGAGCTCAGCGTGCTCACAAGAATAGGTGTTTAATCAAGGTGCTCAGAAGCGCCCTGGGCTACCTGCATTTGACAGGCAACCTTTGGACAGGAGATAGAGGCACAAGGATAAGGAGACACAGAGACTAGAGCGGTCTTGATTCAGTTTAAACACAGTTTAATTTTTAAAACGGTATAAGGAGAACATGTTTGTGTCAGAGAAAGATTAAACACTCAGTTTAAGTCTATAAAAAACTCAAAATCTGTAGGAATCTCTTATTTGCATGCTTACCTTTGGAAAATGCACCACTCCTTCCTTCCCTCGGACTCTTCAGAGAGCTAAAAAGTGGTCCTGTTACTTCCAAATGCTTTTGTTCTTCTGTCCCTCTGTCACATGGCTTGCCTTTTATATTTGCAACACACAAAAGTTAGGGCTGTTGTTTAAGAGAGAGAGGGAGAGAGAGGGAGAGAGAGGGAGAGAGGGGAATGTCAAATGGAAAAGTGCCATTGCAGTCATATATCAATCAGGGCAGCAGCAGCAGCAGCAGCTCGCTGGCAAATGGGAATTCCACAGAAATGCGAAGCTCTTGTTATCTGAGAAATCACAAAACACCACCAGCCAAGCTCCCCTCTGCAGGGACTTCTTATTATTGGCAAGCCAGGAAATAGAAGGAAGTGTAGGCGCTTTTTTAATTGCTGTTATTGTTTCAGATCTGGAGATAAGTGAGCTGTGGCGTATGAAAGCCAGTGGAATAAAAACCCTGAATCAAATTCCTTCCTAAACAAATGCACCATAAATTTCTTGCATAATGCAAGATGAAGAAAACCACAGAGAAGCAAGGCAGTGGAGCTAAGTGAAGAATCTGACAGTAATGATTTAAAGAATTTGATAACTGTTTGTGCTTGGAAAGTATCCATAGAAAACCTACCTGTTCCTTGGATTATTCATTAATCTCTTTTTTCCTGACCAATTTTTCTTAGACTTTCTCAACTGAGTTTGTTCTCATGTATCCTTAATTCAAGATGTGCTGCTTCACTACAATTGGTCAACTAAAGCTTCTGACATTCCCTGGCTCTCCAGTTGGGTAAGAAGATGAGTATTTTCTGTATAAATACTTGTCTGCAACCTGCAATTCCCCTCCTTCAGRCAACCTGCCCTGAAATTCTGACATTTCTGTCCAACAAACTCAGAAGAAAACATCATCTTTCTACTTTATACACTTTTCTCTGAAGAATACCAAGTTTAAAAAGAAGTTACTATTGAAATCTTGCGTAAAATATTGTGGGTTTATACAAAGAAAAAAAAAATTAAAAATCCCTGAGGGGCTGAAGGCAGGCTCCATCCACTGGAAAACCCCACTTACAACAAGGACACCACATTTCTGGTTGCACCAAACCCTCTTCACCACAGAGGAGGGTGTTTCACCTCCTTGTGAAACTCCCTAGAAGTGTCCCCTAGCCATCCTGCAGGATCATGGGAAGCACAGACCTAAACTGGTTAATTAAAAAATAGGCGACATAGCTGGCCATTCACAAGCTGTATCTGTTCAGAGGCCCTGGCCAGCAGATGGACAGGGTTCTGTGTTGATTGTGTTTGAACTCTRAAGGAAAGTTGGTATTTGATGGATGGTGTTATTAGCTAAATGTCTTATGTGTTATAAGATCAAAGAACAGATGGGAATTATGCCTTRAAAATAGAATAATCTAAAAGAGGAATGGCTTGTAGATGAGGAAGCATCACAGAAAAAATAAAAGAGATTTTCTTTGGCTTGCTTTTCTGCAAAGCCAGGTTTGACTGGCAGGATAAACGAATACTGGTTTCTTAGCTTTGTATCATCTGCAGGTAATGATATCTGTATTAATTTTTTTGGGTGCTCAGCATATTCAACAATAATCAATAATGCCTCACACAGTGATATTTTTGAGAAGTAGTGCTCAGCAGTTTGCTACCACAACATAAATTCCTAGTAGAGGAAAATCAGCAAAAGTGACTTTCAATTTTTTTATCTCCAGCRTCCAGACCCTGTTTGGCAGCCAGTGGAAGTTAATCAGCAATTAATTGACTGCACAGCCTGGTGACTTATAAACTGACACTCTCATTTGTGGCCTTCTGAATGAACCTGCACATGATCRCAAGCACAAAAGTAGAAACATCTAATGTATCCTCCCCCCACATCAAGAACTCTAGGGCCCATAACTTTTTCATAGCTGTTCATAAATCTTTAGACTCTCTCAAATGCTGTGACTTAATCCCACCCATAAAACCAGACATTTTGAAGAAACAAATAAAAGCAGAAAGTACAGGAGCTCAGAGCTCAGTTTTCAAAGACCACCAGACATCTGAGATGACCCCAGATATAAGATAATATTTCCAGAAGATTTAAGGTATTCTGCTCCCATCAGCTCTGATCTGAGTTCCCTTCAAAGGAAGTTTATCTCACTTAGAAGTCTTTGCCTGAAAACAAAATTTAGGCTCTGCCAGCAGCAAATGTAGAGTTTCCATCCCAAATTACTTTCAGTAAAGGCTCAGTTCAGATTGGCATCAATAACAGCTTTTCTCTCTGGGAGCAGACACAGATATTCTGCTTACTCATCTGAACGAATTTTTTTTTTAATAGAGGAAACCAGGTGAGTTAAATCCTTCCCTTGAAAATTCAGGGTGTAATTTTGAAGAGATGGAAATCCACTCCTGCATGGAGTTCTACCAACCTCTCCTTTCCAAGCCCCACAACATACACTGGAGACCTGCAACCCTATYCCTTATTCCACAATCACAAGACTCRTGTTTGTCCTYAGAAAAGCCCTGGACCACCATTACCTGCAGTTCAGTGGGACACAAATATTTACCCTGTTGACATCACCAATCCCTGTTTTTCTTCTTCAAAGGAGCAGGATTTCCCCTCTCCATCATGCATGTGCTGTGAAATACATTCAGACTTGTGCAGAAAAATCAGTATTTTATTTTCATCTGAAGGATTTCCCAGTGCTGCCACTTGGTAGTCTTTTCCAGGCAATTTTTTACATTCTGAGTGGGTAACCACTGTTCCAGTGGGTAACAGACCTCTAAATCATCAAATGTGCTGGCAGAACAGGCATTGCTTGGTGTCTGTGCTGGTTGTGCCTGCAAAGACCAGGAAAGGAGTAGAAAAGCAAGAACAATTTTAAAATGTAGATACATTGTCATGCACAGACATAAACATCACACCCTTTTGCTGCAAGCAGTTAGAGGGAGGAGGATGTACAGGAATGTGGTTCAGGGAAAGACAATGCTTAATGGTTCCATTATTGAATTGATGAAGGAGGGTTTACATTTGGGGATTGGCCATTGGTATTCCTTTCATAGTTGGGAATGTAGGAGGAACTGAAAGCATTGTAATGGCAATCCACAGCAACAAAAAAAAATGTAATACTTGTGTAATGAATTTGTACTTTGTATATGTAAGAAGTACCCAGAATTCTTAGAGGCATATTTTATGTCATTTTAATAACAAAAATAAGTATTAGGCAAATAATATTCCCAATAAATAAAACTACACAACCACAKAGAGCAATGCAGGAGCAGGAGCCACAAAAATCTGTTTAGGCACTCAGTATTTTTTATCTTTCTTTCTCCCCATGGTGCTTTATCTTAGATTTGTTGTGCAAGGATATTTAAATACCCAAACACCCATACTCTTCCATAAGCAAAATGGATCTTTTATTGTTTATRTGTATTAATGAATGTGTTTTGTTATGAAACAGTAAATGTTTATTCAGTTATTTACACAAATACTTTTATTACAGCAAGGTTCCTGTTGTCTAGGGGATAATGCTGCTACGGAGAAGACTGAAAATTAGGTCTAAACTRTATGTTTATTAATTTTAAGGCAGAACTCAGTAAGAATTACTGCCTGTGGACAGTACTCAGGCTGACTTGGAAATGCAGCTGCAGAAGGACCAGAAGTTGGTGTCCCCTTGGCTCCTTCAGCAGGAAGAAGCAGTTGGTCAGGCAGGGCTCCTCCGAGGTGTGCTGCCCACAGGACACAAAGTACTTYGGAGTATCAGAGCTTGAAAAAGCCAAACTGAGGAGCCTGGCAATGAAAAGAGCCCCGAGGGAGGTCTTGGATGAACAATGGCTTGGACATGTCTGGGAGAGGGGGGTGATCCTCTGGCTGAGGAGGTTTTAATGAGTGATCTGGGAACAGAAGTCACAGCCCTGCCCTCAGACACAGCCAGGCTGCCCTGCACTCACCAAGAGCCCCAAAGGACACTTTGTAAAGGACGAGTGAAGAATTCTGGATTTCCTACACATTTTTACCCTATGTCCCTCATGGTTGCCCGCTCAGGTTTTTCCCCTACACAACCTTCAGCTCCCTGATCCCCACATCTCTTGATGATGGGCAGTGGAGCTCCTTGCCCTTTGCTCCCTCCTACAAATTTTCCAACTGTTTTTAAAGCCCCTACAAGACTGCTGACAGAGTAAGGGGCAGCACACCCATCCTGGACAGCAAACACGTCTTTTTGCCTCCTCAGACTGCAAACTGCTTTGGTTTCCCTCTGCAGGACAGCAATGGGATGCAACACTCCTGCCTAAGCACCACACCTCCTCACATGCCCAAGAAACTATCTAGAGAGTTCCTGAGATCTCAGCCTTGCTGTTAAAACTGACCGAATTTGAGCAGCTGGATGAAAAGCTAAGAGGAGACAAAAATGTCAGGGCCGGGAGGCAAAAGGCAACTCAGTTCTGTGAGAAGTTTATAAATAAGAGAGTCTCTTTTCYACCTTCAGGCTGCTGGAAGGTRGAGTGTCTTTTCYCTAGRAGAGACTGTCATCACTCTGATCCSTGTCCCCATYCCCTTTGGAGGGACTGGCTGCYCCTCTCTGGTRTCCTCTRCCACTRCTTTGTGCCTAATGGAGAAAGARGAAARCTACAGYRTTTCTCTGAATTTCAGCAGGATGGATCAGCAGTTCTGCAGGCACCTGTGAGGTTTATCCACCCTTCCTGAAGGCAGCTGTCTCATTTTCAGCTGAGCTCCTCCTATTGCCCGTGGAAACCACAAGCAGGTTCTGCCCCAAGCGCTGCACATTTTGCTCATTGTGGGATGAGGTGGAGCTGCCCTTTGGCAGTATCTGTTTGTCTCAATAATAAAAGGAGCCAGGACTCATCTTGAGTTAGTCATCCAGCTGCTGGATGCCTTGGTCAGATTAATTCCACCTTTAAGGTTGTTTCAAATTACCTTATAAGCATATGCAGTAGATGCTTAACATACCAGCTAACAATCTACGATTTTGTTAAGTATCTCGCTTTTTTCGAAGGCTGCAGAAAAGTTTTGCATCAAACAATGTGGGATAATGACAGCTGATGTGCAGGGTGCAGTTCACAGCACATGTCCTCCACCTGATAGGGAGGGAAAGAATCTCTCTGTGGGAACATGTAATGTGTCAGATGTTTACCTGGGTACCAAAGAACAGTTGGGATGGTTCCTACAGGATCTCCAAGCCATAGAAAAGCAGGCTGTAGCAACCCCAATCCCTTGTAGGAAGGAGTTATTCATGGCCCCAGGCTTCCAGGGTGGAGTTTGAGTCTTTGGGGTACAGCTCACATGTGGGAATTTCTCCAGCATTYGCATCTCCACATCCCCACGTGGGTCATGTGTGGTGCACCTTGAGCATCAACATTGGTCTCTCTACACCACCATCCCAACAACTTTTCTGCTTTCCTGTCCCCCCGTGTTCCTCAAGAGGTCAGAGTTTATCAGAAAGTCCTCAACAGCACCCAGTGGCATAGCAGGCAGATTTGCATGAATACAAACTGGGAGTTAAGGATTCTAAATGTGGTTTGAAGTAGCTTCCCTCATCAAGGATTGGGTCCTGAGAGCTTCCTTGAAGTTTGGCTGTCACTGGGCATCAAACTGCAGCTTCATTTCTAGGATGGTTTACAAAAGACAAAGAAAACTCTAAGGTGGCAGGAATATCTCCACTTAATTGAGAAAAGCATCAYTGCCTACCTCAGCAGAATATCAAGTTATGATTGTGGTTTGAACATTTCCATAATGACAAAAAACTACCCATAAATTTGCTCAGAGCTGCAAAAATGACCTGGCAACATACAGCCTGCTACTAACAATAGCAACCTTATTTTATTGCAGTCTCCTGCCAATACCCACACAATAYAATTTTCTTGCAGTAAAAATGCAATAAGCGAAGTGGAGAGGTTTTTTCTATGCTGTTTACTATGAAAAATTTAAGTGAAATCATTTGTCTATGACTCAAGTTTGTGTGGCCACTCCCTGTGCAACACCTCATGTTTTAAAAGGAAGCACTAAACAAAATTAACTGTCAGCTAACCAATTTGGGTTAAATCTGCAGGGCAGCTCATCGTATGTGAAGTTGCTGTGAAGAAATGCTATTTAGAGCAGGAAATTGGTGATTCATAATTGACATTAACTCCAGTTACCCTCCAATGTTCATGCTGTACTTCATGTGAAATTATTATAAGGGAAGAAAGGCCATTCCCTTGAGCAAGTTCAAGTTAATGTTTAGGAAACCATTTAAGTTATTATTAGGACAAAAGTCATTACGGTGGAATGGCCAGATGCACAGACTGCGCCCTCAGCTGCTAAGCCTGTGCATTTTAATACCCCTGAAGAGCAGGTAGCTCTTCAGATATTTGATCATTTTGACCAATTCACAGAAATTCTGGCTTCTCCAGCATCCCAGTCAAATCTACTGGACAGAGCCAGAAAAAAAAGCCCATTTTTAGCACTCCCTCTGGGCACTCAYTAAATGCACTGAAACCCATTCTGGACTCCAGTTCTACACACAGGAGCCCTTGTGATCTTGAAGGAACTCCTGGAGGAGATGGTGATGCCTTAGGATTTTTAGTTTCTATATTTTCATGCATCTGTTTTCTTATACTTTTCTATTATAGCACTAAAAATTACCATTTCTCATCTTCAGACAAAACAATTCCTCTCTGAGCCTGAATCCAAGGACACCTCRCTGCCTCAGAGCCCCAAAATATGGAAACAACAGCGAGTTGTGAGGGAGGAAATTTGGGGTGGTTGACATCACCACCTGAAAGAATCATTGAGGAATTGAGGCCCAAAATGTTAATAAGACAGAACTTATAAAAGGTGAAGATCTCATGACTCAGGGTCCATTTTGGGTGTAGCCTCAGGAGGAGGAGGCTTTGTCTGCCCKAATGTACCAGGGGGGCTGTTAGGCTTGTATTAAAGTTGTTTATTCTCATTTTCTTAAGTTTGTCTGGCCTCTGTTTCAGGTGAGCCTGTTTTAAACAGCAGTGGGAGGAGCAGAGCCACAATGAAAATCCCACACAGCCGCATGAGGACCTGGCCTCAAGGCAATGTTTTGCCCATCCTGGCTGACACCCAAATTGCAGAAAGCAGCTCTCTGTGAATCCCACTGTGGGATGAGACAGCCCAGGGGCTGGGTCCTCACCTGGTGACAGCCAGCAAAGCCCTGTGGCTTTTGCTGTAACCTGTGGCCTTGCCCCAGGGGCAAATCTGGGCCACCACTGCCTGGTGCTTGGCAGCTGAATGTTTTACGATTTGGTCTTCATGGCAGAGGTGAAGCTCATTGAATTTCTTCAGGACACTGCCCTTTATTCAGTCCAAATGGACACATGATCTTAATTATCCCACCCTACTACAAGCCTAGAATAAGGAATTAAATAGATCTTGTTACAGATTTTGATGTGAGTAAAGCTTTTGCATCTTATGTAATTTTTAATGATTTTTTTTTTCCCCAAATAGAAGCAGAAGCATATTTCTAATATGCAATACACCATAGAGTGCAAGTGGAAATCAAAGGCAGGCTTCAAGTAACAAAGAAATTAAAGATCACACAGTTTTAAATTTAAGTACCTCTGAGCTGGAGAAAAGCACTTTAAACCACTTCATCTTTAGGAAACAGGGATTTGGATTCCTCTCTACAAAAAAAAAGATACTGCAGTGCCAGTGCTGTGTGTGACCAAGGACCCCAGGAGAAAAGCCTGTCACTCTGCACAGCTGAACAACTGAGGGTGAGGGCTGTTCAGGGCACAGAGAGATGACAGATCATGGAAAGCCAAGGCTTTCTCCACCCTCCCTGGCTGTCCCTTTGGTAAGTGAGACAACAAAGGGATTTTTTTTTTTTTTTGGGAGGGTAGCAAGAACAGCAGCACACAGCCTCAGGAGCAAAACCAACTGAGACAATATCTTTGTGTGGTGGATAAAACCAGAGGTGGGAGAAGTCCTGGCAGTGTTGAAGCACGCTGGAGTTGAAAAGGATACCAGAAAAGGGTATAAGGAGTGGTGTATTGAGAGTGATCACGGTAAAGGGTGAGAGACCTTGCAAGAAAAAGGCAGAGGATGTGGGAGAAAGAGCCATTTATGTGGTTCCAAATAATCCTCAGTTCTGCTGGGCCAAGGAAACACTGCAGAAATGTGAGTCCTGTACTTCACCTGAAAGCTGAAAAGATAAATAAGAGGTTATCAAGCAGAGGCTACAAAAAGGAAAGTTTGCCCTCACTTAGGAGAGCCAAAGCTACAGCACAGCTCAGGAGCAACAGGAACACACCCCTGGCAAAAGCCTCTCTGGGAATCACTGCCTGGGGCAGAGCTTGGAGGCTACTGCAGGAAGCAGAATTAACTCTGGAGCAAGGAATTAGGATTTCTCAAGCAAGGGAAGTCAATCAGAACAGGCTGAGGCTGATGTAAGGATGCAGAGAGACTGAAAAGAGCCCCAAAATGGAAGGGAAAGCCCAGTCTGCTGCAGCAGGAGACACTGAAAACCTCATATTGTGCACATACCATGGCAAGCCACAGCCGAGCCCAGCATTTGGGAGAAGAAAAACCATGGATTACATTTTCTGGGAAGGAATCAAYGTGAGCCTGTGGTGCACAGCATGGGAGAGGAGGATGGTGACAGCACCATTAGAGGCAAGGGGCTTTTTTACAGGAGCCATGAAAAATGCTGTGGTGAGAGATAAAAGGACAACCAGCCCGTAGGCAAATGGCAATAATCAATTTTCGGCTGGACAGAGCTGCACAAGCTGATAAGGGTCTGACAGGGTTATGAGCACTGAAAGAAAAGCTACAGGCAGCTTAAGGTAAGAGAAGAAAGGGCTCAGAGGGACTGTTCCCCACTGGAGGAGATAAAGGCATGTGCAAATGAGAGAGTTCAKAGTGATGTCAGGGATTTTTAAATGTCACATCCTTGATCTCAGCCCCAGGGTGAGAGCATTCTGCAGTCAGAACAACAGCAGAAATGGCTGAGGGACTTTTCAAACTGCAGAGCAGAGCACAAAATCACCTCATTTTCCCCATCCCCACTCCACTGGGGTGGCTGGAGCCTTGCACCCCCAGCCCAGGAGAAGGTTTGAAGGACACTGCTGTGAGAATCAGCGCTTTGGGAAGAAACTCAGCCCTGGAGACACTCCACATCCATGCATGGGGAGAGATGTTGCTTCCTTCATAAATAAGGAAAAWTAGGTGATYATGTGAACAGGGCAAGTTCTCCTCYYTTTCCAGARGAAACRGCTTCTAGGAGACAGCTGACACATCAGACAGGGCTATAGGGCATGAGCCAGCATCAAAAGCCCAGAGGAGGGACATGAAGATGAGTAGAGGGACAGAACACCCGTCACAGGAGAAAAGGCTGAGAGAACTGGGRYTGTTCAGCCCGGGAAAGGGATGGCCCCAGGACCATCTTATTGTAGCCTCTCAGTGCCTAAACTGAAAAGAGACCTAACCTGGAAAGGGGCTTTCAACAGAGCAGTGAGGTGACAGAACAAGGGTGGTGGCTTTAAACTAAAATAGGRTAGGCTTAGATGATGTATTAGCAAGAAATTCTTCACTGTGAGGGTGAGGAGGCATTGGAACAGATTACCCAAGGAAGCTGTGCCTTCCCTTGGCTGCTCTGAGGCCCTGGGCAGCTACAGCTTCTGTAGCACTTGGCTGAGGTCACAATCTCCTACAGCCTGGAGCATCTCTTTGGGATGAGTGCAGTGATGGGAACTGGGTGGCCTCATCCTGTTAAGCTCTCACCTTCCATTTCAAAAGGCCACCCTGGAAAGCAAAGTGGCTGGGCTGTATCCCTTGTGTGCCAAACAGCAGGGCTTCCATGGATTCCACCAGTGAGCCTCCYAAATTCACACCAGCACAACATTTCCCCTTCCAGCCACGCAGTGATAGTAACTATTTTGGTATTTTCAATACTTACTGATCTAATAAATCCAATTACTGGGACGGTGCAATTGCATTGTTTCAGTGCTTAAAACATTGTGGAAGGCTGGCTAAGCTGAGAAGGGTCACGTAGACATTTTACAGCTTGGTRAGAKGAAGGAATGCAGGTGTCRCGCTCAGATAGAATAATTGCTGAAATTGTGTGAACCATCCTTCTGAGGCRATGGGAAGGCAATGCAAGGACATCATGTTTTTAAGCCGCTGGAAACTCCCTACGAGGTATTTGTGTTAGTTAGCCTTGGGAAAAAGTAGAAGTAGATAAGGGAAATTTGGCAAGTGAATCATTAAAGGTGGAGTTGTCGTGTAAGACGTGGACCTATGAAATATATGTATTACAGAWTATSYATGAGCTAATTATGTATGTTAYAAAACTYAGACATTGTTTACAATAAATGGAAGTTGGCTTATGACTCATATTGAGYRRTCCGAGTCTTCCCTTCGCCGACAAAACATAGTACTGTAGGATGCTGATTTCTGATGGTAATTTTGGGAAGAAATCATAGCTGTGTGCTAGGCTTTCTAAAACCCTCTGGAGATTGGGAATATCTGAAGATTGGTACCTGCATGTTCCTCCAGTTCATTGCACTATTGCTGAACACAGAAAAGGGATGATCCAGTCTGTTGGAATTTCTGTCATTTTTTTCTTTTGCTGTTGATGTTCTCCCTTTAAAAAGTAAGAGGTCTTCAAAATTAGTTGTCAAAAGAGAGATACACTCATAACCAATGAGACAAATCATTTTAATGCCACAGAGCAGGCCACGGGGCAATGAAGGCTCTGGGAACTCTGCACATAATAAATGCACCTCAGCCCCTTTTATCACAGCTGCAGCTCCTGTGTGCCTGAGCTGCCTGTCCCCAGTTCTGTCACCTTCAAACAGCCTTGCAAACTCCTTTTTGGTGCTTCTGAAGTGAGAATTTGGGCTCYAGGGCCACACACTGGAGGAGGTCAAGCCCATTTAATGATGTGGAGGAGGAGCTGCAGTGTAGACAAGATAGGAACATTTTTGGTGCTGTGTCTTCTAAAGCTGCTCATGGRCAGTAGAAATCCCTGTCCTCCTTTCTTCATCCAAATCTCTCTCCTGTTGTCACTGGGGGTGAATTRCAGCTTCCAGACCCAGACTGCAGCTTCCACAGGAGTGAAAAGTTGTAGTGTGGAGCCCCTCAGAAGGTGCTGAGGACAGGAAGGCTTTGCCCCCACGGGAGGGTAGCACAAACACAACCCCGGTGCCGCATCCTACAGAGGTTTCAGACAATGAGGCTGCTCCTGGGAAGGGTCCTTCCCACAATTTTGGCTGCTCCTCACCACCAGCACCTGCTGCTGGTCACTGTGGGGCAGGATGAAGGCTGGGGARCATCTGCCTGGTGCAGCAGAGCCACGCTCAGGGCTCCGTGACTGATGCACTGAGATGTGCTGTATCACGGCACATTTAAGATAATCAGATAATGAAGTCCAAATTAAATGGTTCAGCTTCTTCAGAATAGAAATTCTCCAAATAATTAAAATAAAGCCTTCTGATAAAGAAATGCAATATCATGGTTTGTTGATTTTGTTTTTCTAAGGGTTTTGGCTGTGTTTTTTTCTGAGATTATTCCATTTTCACAGGACATTACATTTGCATCTACGYTGTACTTTCTTGGAGAAAACGATGATTAGAAAACATAATTTATCCCTTCTGAAGTTTTGCAACAGTAAAATTGGCAATTCAGGCTCTCTGTAGCTGTAAATCAAATACATTTATTTTAATGGGCTGGTCTGCAGAGCTGGAGAGGTTTTATCCATCCAGTTTGTAATGAATTGATGAATATCCCTGCTCCCCACAGCRGTCTCAGACTGCTCGTAACACTAAAGCACTGATGTCTCTATATGAGCAGTTTCTTTAATTACCATTGCCAATTCTGATTTTCCAGGTAAAGGCAGACACCTTGCTCAGATGTTGGAATCATTTATCGCCTGTCACAAAGGAGAGAGTTTGCTGGCTCCCTCCTGTGTGCTGAGATATGCTTTGATCCCAAAGCACTCTATCCACGCTACACTGAGACAAAGCACCACCTGCTATGAAGCTTGACAGACGATATAAAATTTAATTTATGTACATTACCATTTTGTCTGACATAAAAGAATCACACAAGAGAACAAGAAGAAAAAGAAATTTGTAACTGTAGACACAGGCACAAATATCTTTAATTTATGGCAGACTTAATAAGGTGGTTTTTCTCCCGAATACACAAGTCTTTCCAGGAATTGCACAATGACTTAATTTATGTGGCCACAGATGAAAAGATTGGCTGTAGTCAATAYAGTGCTACCAAATAAAAAATACAAAGAACCAGAAGATCTGATAAATCTGTCTGGCCAGTCTCATGTGTACAAAGCACAAAAAATCTAAAAATAAGAACTAAACCCACCAGTCAAACATTTTAATTATGTGTAATGTAATTTTCAGATCTTCAGGTGGTAGAACTCCATCAGCAGCAATACCTCACCATCCTCCCAKATGCACAGGAATGAGCAGRAATTTWGTCTGGAAAGAAGAGTTCCAGCTCCCACTGACAGACATCACCACACCCAGGTCCCTCAGATGGTCCACATGTGCCATCCCATTCCCAAAAGGAAACCAAAATCCTTCTGTTCATTAGCAGATTCTARATGGGCAGGGGCCACCTTTAAAAATGGGCAGAGGAAAAACAAGTGTTTGCTGCCAGAGGAATCTGGTGGAATGGGCTTGGGGGCTGCGATGTCAAGGATGGGGCAATCCCAGCAGCACTTTGGGTGCATCCCCTCGTGACACCCAGAGCACCAGGATCCTACACTTGCACTCCTTTACAGACATGGTGTGGTTTTGGGGAGCTGTTTTTCAGGTACACCAAAGCCATATTAACTGCCATAACTTAAGGATATTTTATTGCCATCCCTCTGTGTCCCTCAGATTATTGGGTTTTCTATCTGGGGTTTGAGGGAGAAGATCCCTGATAGATAACAAATCCCCACTTGCAATCATGCACACTGCAACACTCAGCAGAAAGACACAACAGGGGCCAGTGAGCATCATTTCAAAGTTTTCATTCTGGTCTTCAACTCACACTAAGGCTGGGGAGGATGAACAACCCTTTCAGCCCTCACAGAGAAAAGTTTGGCTGAAGCTTGGTCTGGCAACCTGCTTTACCCTTCCAGAGGAGTGGCAGGGTCAGCTGAGAGCAATTCTCCCCCCGAGTTTACTTCCCATGTTTGATCTT
Organism: Malurus melanocephalus; assembly: GCF_030028575.1. Lineage (NCBI taxonomy): Eukaryota > Metazoa > Chordata > Aves > Passeriformes > Maluridae > Malurus > Malurus melanocephalus. The sequence goes on along the minus strand of NW_026623580.1, from coordinate 749,403 downwards.
AGTGCCCTCGACAGGAGCATGCTGTGGGGTACTGCCACACACAAAGTGATGGGGAAATTTTGGCATCTGGGAACTGAAGCCCTTTGTGAGACTCAAAGGGGATGATTGAAGCAGCTCTGACTCGCATTAGACAGCAATGGGCTTTCTCAGAARGGCTCTTGTGCCACAGCCCAGGAAGGGGCTGAGGAAAAGGACCTGTGCACCCTCCCAACATGTCCATGGGATTCCTGCCGTGTCCAGACACCCTCCAGGCACCCTACATTGGGCAGTGACCGCTTTTGGGGTCWGTGGGGCCTTGCAGTTTGGAAACAGAAGGTCATTTTTACTCGTATAGGTCTGGGGAGGAGCACACAGCCTTGGAAGTTTTCAGGAATCATTGCATGATGATCTTTTTCAGTTTGGTCATCTGTCTACTGCTCTATCACTCCTGTTCCCAAAACAAGCCAGAGCCTTTGGATCAAATACAGGGATGGCACAGCTTTGTTTCCCTTCTCTGCTGTTCAGCTSCAGAGGGTGGGCACACAAACCAATACAATGTTCACTTCTCTTGAGATTCAAGGACAGTGCCACAAACTGGTACTCAACCCTGCAAAATTGAGGTTTTTTTTCTTTTGTTTGTTTCCCAAAAGAAAAATGTTTTTCAGTCATGTTTTTGATGGGGAAAATCAACATATCTATTGCCCCTTTCTCATTTTTTATTCCCCTCAGCAGTGAACACCTGAACTTCTAAGAAAGCCAAAATTATTTTTTCATGTTATGAATTTTTTCATGTCATGATTCTTTTTCATATTATGAATACATCCAAACACATGTTTTTAAACRTGTTTAAATGTCATCTTCCATTGTCTTTTATGTTCTTATAAATTAGATTATTTTGGTACTGTTCTGCAAATTTTTTCTCATGAAAAAAAATCCAAGCGAATGTTACTTCCTTTGTGCCATTTGTTGCTTTCTACTGAAATTTGTTCTTGGAACTTGCTGGAACCAGAATCAAAAATKATTCAGCTTATTGCTGGGTTGGAAAATGTAGTCTTTGGTGGGAAAAGAGCAGGGAGATACTAAGAGCAAACAAGGCAAAAAATTAGTGTTGTACTTACTGAATCTCTAATTTTTGAGTGTCCAACCTACAGCTTCTATTGCCAGCCTACTTTGACGTTTCTACATTTTCTTTTGACATTTGGAGATTAAGTAAATAATGTTTACCTACGATAGTACCAGCAGACACTCGACTCCAGCCTCTCCCCACCCCTTCAGGTCCTGTCGCCAAAGGGATGCCATGGAAACAGCGTCAGGTGGAGATGGCCGGGAGCACACACCCTACAGGAGACCACCACAATTAATTAATCTCCTAATTTGAGGGAGTATTAGCATAATCTCCAGCTCTGCTTCCCTTCCATGCTGAGCAGTTTTACAGGTTTATGTTCATGTGCAAACCTACCTGACAGGCATGTGCTCGTTATCTCTAGATTTGTGTTTATTTACCTCTTCAGTTTCTACTAAGGATGCAATTAAGGATGCCAATCATGGCTGCTGTTTRTTTTATAAAGTAAACACGAAGCAATTGACCGTAAGTATCGAGTGCTTTACTGAGGTGTGATTAGAAAAGCATTAAAAGTCTACTTAAAGGTGCTTTCTAAAGGCTTCTGAAAGGTATCTGAAATTGGCTTGCAAAAGCAGCGTATTGACCTTGCCTTTATTGTTATTTATTTCTGATCCTGCTTCTTGCGGCCACAAGTTCATTCCAGCAACTTGTGCTGAYGGTGAGAACAGACTCAAAGAGTTCATTTTCCTGAGGATTCCC
>NW_026623580.1:743118-747523 GCF_030028575.1 Malurus melanocephalus | reverse complement strand
GAAAGAAAGAAAGAAAGAAAGAAAGAAAGAAAGAAAGAAAGAAAGAAAGAAAGAAAGAAAGAAAGAAAGAAAGAAAGAAAGAAAGAAAGAAAGAATGCAAAGAAGAGAAATGCAGAAAAGTGCAAGGTTTTTTATAACCTTGATTTAACACCCAGTCTGAGCCAGACCTGTTACACAGAATATGTTTCCTTGGGGATTTATAATGTACCTACTACAGAGAAGCCAGCATAATCTGACACAGCATGAACTATTCAGCAGCCTAGTAAAAATAAGAATAGCTCATAATGACAGGAGAATCAAACTGTYACTGTCTGGAATGTGAGATTATAGAACGGGAGATGATAAAATATCACGATCCAGATTGAAAATCAATATATTTKTTAAAGTTGCCAGCAAAGGCACACAGACTATTGGAAAACAGCTAGTGCATTCCCTACAGTTGCKAAGAGCAATCTTTGGATAAGGCAAGGAGTTGCAAGAGTAAAGTAAAAAGAAATTAACACAAGGGGTTCCGATATCAATCCGAAGTATTCAAAAATAGAAAATTCAGTGGGAAGGAAGCAGTGAAAAGCCAGGGTGAAGTGGTGAACAAGGGAAACTGCAGCCTGTAACCCTGAYATATCAAAAATAGCAGGTACATTACCATCACCTGAAGGAGGCTCCAGAAGATGCTGTGCTGTAAGGCAATGCCCTTGCCATATTTAAAGGGATTTGCTGTTAGAAACCCCTGGTTTGGGAAATTTTCTGTGCACCAAGTGAAATATCAAAGAGGGAACTAGACAGCCTGCTAGGTCACTCACTGAGGGTGGTGAAGATGAGGAATAGCACTGAAGTGTCCATGCTCAGGTARGAACTTAAACAAATGTTTAGACTGTGAACATTACTGAAGTGTTTATTTAAGCAATTTAATACTCCCAGGCCAGATTAATGAAATTCAGCTGCTATTCATGCTACCACTCAAGAGTGTCCTCCACACCATAGGTATGAAAGCAAATAAGATAAAAGGAAWGGTGAAATAAGAAAAGAGCTGCTACTTACCTGTGCTATCCATTTTGTCTATTTTTTTTTTTAATGGAGCCATTTGTAACCAATCCTAAGCACGGTTTGTGTTAAGTCTGGATCACAAATGACTCCTACCAGGCAGCTGTTGACATCTGGCTCRCAGGTGTGTGGCTGGTGTTTGCCAGGAGCAGATGGGTGCCTTGGAGGGACCTTCCAGTGCAGAGACAGAGGGAGGAAAGGGGGAGGGTCTTTACTGTTCCCTACCTYTGTTGCCTCCCAATTAAACCACCTGTTACAAAATACAAATCAGCTTGCACAGAAATACTGATTGGAAAATGCTCCAGATTTTTCTCTAAGGTAATGAAAAGCACAGTAGTGAATATGCAAAGGAGTACAGGGAAAATTGACTAGAAAAACCAGTATTACATGACAATCCAGGGAAAGCTTCCAGCAGCAGGAACTCAAGTCACAGCCTTTGGCTGTGCTGGGATTGCAGAGTCCATTGTCCTGACTGTGTGTCCTGCCCCAGGGGACTAAAATGGGTGCATTTGATTAAAAATCTGTCAAGTGCTCAAAGAGGTCTGGCTCTGTGGTTTGTACACATGCCATGGATTGTTCTACATGGGCACTAAACAACCCCTGTTCTCCAGAGGCTGAAGGGCCAGCCCTGGCTCTGACAGCCCCTTCACCATCATCTGCTCAGAAACCACGTGTGGCTCTGACTGTGGGCAAACCCTGGGGCTGAGAGGAGACCTTAATGTCCTCTGTAACTACCTGAAAGGAGGCCTCARGTTGTGCCCGGGGAGGTTTTGATTAGATGTCACAGAAAATTTCTCCACAGGAAGTGTTTTCAGGCATTGGAACAGGCTRCCCAAGGACAGTGGGAATCGCTGGGAGTATTCCAAAAATGTGTGGATATGGCACTTGAGRGCATGGTTTAGTGGTGAACAYGGTGGTGTTTCTAGGTTGAGAGTTGGATCCTAGAGGATCTAGAGGATCCTAGAGGTCTTTTCTAACCCTAAAGATTCCATGCTTATACCTAAACCCGACAGGAGAGCGGGACTTTTTCACACTGGAGCCTGTGTAACACACGGGCTGCAGGGAGGATAAACCACCTCATCTTGCCTGTGTTCTCCCACCCAGCACAGCCCGAGAGAGTGGAAAGGAGGATGCAGGAGGCAGGATGGGGTGACTGAGCAGGAATTCTCCCCTTGGAATTACCAGCCTGGCACTTTGAGAGCCAAGAGCGTCAGGGCTTTGGCAGGGGAGCTCTGCTGGACAGGAACAATGCCACAGACACGGGTGGAACAAAGAGACCTTTGTGTGCAGGGCTGGCCTGCAGCACAGGATCAGGGCTTCTTTTCAGGCTGCCTGCCTGGAATACTGAAGGAGGACAAACAGCTCCCCAAGTCAGAATAATTTGACAAAAAATCCCAGCACATCCCCTGAGCTCCCTGCCTGTGCAGCCCCTCAGCCGTGCAGCAGCTCCTTCCTCGCTRGGAGGATTTGAATGGCAAAAAGGGRGAGATGTGGGAGCMTGGGCAGKGRGCAGGAGCTCTTTGCATGCATGCCCACGTAGCTCAGAGGCTGCCTGGCCCCAAGTTTGGGAAGCCCTGCAGCGCACAAAGGCTGCACTGAGGCAACAATCCTGAATTCAGCGCTTTTGCACTCCTGAGCCAACAAAAAAGTCCCACTTCTCTCCCCAGCTTTGGCAGATCAACTTTTCCAGCTTTCCTGCTGAATTACAACAAGGAAAAGAGATCCTCAGTGCTTCTTCACTCTGAACACTGAGGGTTTTTGGGGTGTGTAAAACRATGCACCCCAAATTATCACCACTCCTGCTGCCACAGCCAGGCACTGCCTGTGCAACAACATTCCCAGTAAGAGTGTTACAGCCTCTCTTAAAAACCTGCAAAATAAAATGTACCCACAGATTCCCAACTCAACCACCAAATTTACCCACTGCATCTCTGACTCCATCAATTTATTTCTGTTCAATAAAAAATTCTGGCCACGGGAACCCAGTTCACCCCAAAAGATTCCAACTTCTTTATATACCAGCTTCGCAGAAGATTTTTCTTTTTAAATAACTGTGTCACCAAGCCAGCATTCAGAAATCACAAGCTCACCAGCTGGATTGGAAGCCTGCATTTTATTTTCARTTCCCATCTCAAATTCAGTCATCGACAATGCCATCGAGCTGTCTCTGAAATATTCTTACACCTCTATCAACTGCAGGGCACTGTCATTAGTGAAGTGAGACCCTAAATCTTCCATGCACAAGCATGCCTGCAGATCAACACACATGCAGCCACTCAACTTGAAACCAAATAAATTGAGGAGATGTCACACTGCTGTGCCTCAGAGGACACTCTCAGGGAGCACTAGACACTTGGAGGAGAGCAGTGGTGGCACTTGCTTTGCTTATCACAAGAGCTGCTCACACCTTACAGAGACCTCATCATGTCTCACGAGCATTCTCACAAAGGGAAGGGGCAGGCACTGATCTCTGCTCTGTGTGACAGTGACAGGAGCCRAGGGAATGGCCTGAGGTTGTGTCAGGGCAGGTTTAGGTTGGRTATCAGGAAAAGATTCTTCCCCCAGAGGGTGRCTGGGCATTGGAACAGAGTCCCCAGAGCAGTGGTCACAGCTCCAAGCCTGAGAGAGCACAAGAAGYGTTTGGAAAATGCTCTCAGGCACAGGATGTGACTGCTGGGGTGTCCTGTGCAGTGCCAGGGGTGGTACTGGATGATCCTTGTGGAGCTCTTCCGGCTCAGCATATTCTGTGAGGAACCAGAATCTTGCTTCAGTGCAGAAACCCCAGCTAACYGAGTGCCTCTATCCCTCAGTTTTCACAGACTAAACCGTAATGAAATCCAAATGGAAAATCATCAAATAACTAAAACCAGCAATAGAATACYGTGTTTTGAAAGAAATTTCCCCCAGCATTTAACTTTCTGATTTTTAAATAACTGCCGCCCTCAACAAATTCATAACCAAAAGCAAAACAAACCGAACCCGCCCTTGAAAGAATGAACAGCAATGAGAAGACAATAAATAATGTGTAAGCCCATTTCTGCAGCCACAGCCACAACTGCCCTCCAGGCAGCCCTGCTGCAATGCAGGGAGCCTTCCCATGCTCCCCATGCACACCAAACCTGTGCACTGCAGGGCTGATGGAAACCATGCAGTTGGATTGCAGGTATGTGCTGGAGTCAGCTCTGCTGGACAATCAGAAAAGGACCAGAGCACCCAGAGTTACCATTCAGAGGATGTTTCTCACTGACTCTTCCCTACTGATGTTTCAAAGGACCSTCCTGAAAAGTGGATTCTGATACAACTCCAAAAGGCAGCACTGGTAAGGAAAATGCTCAATCTATTAGAGTGAAAAAAAAAAAAAAAA
>NW_026623580.1:731926-742758 GCF_030028575.1 Malurus melanocephalus | reverse complement strand
TTTTTTTTTTTTTTTTTTTTTTTTTTTTTTTGGTGTTTCAGCTGGTCTAATGAAAGATTTCACAATGCACTTGAGCCCTTCACCCCAGGTCAGGGTATCCAGGGAACACTGCTGGGGAAGAACACACCACACATGTGCCACAGAGCTGCTTCCTTAGGCCACAACAACAGAACTCAGGTGCTTCTCCTGGCCACGGGTCAGTGCTGAGTGAGAAATGGAAGACACACTCAAATGAGSTAGAATCTGATGGACATCTTAACAAAAAAATTCAGGATGGCAAGCAAACTGTGACTCTGAGAGCTGGGGCAAAGTCCCTGCTGCCAYCCCTCGTGCCACAGGGAAGCTGTGCCCTCCTCCCAGGTTTGGCTGCACCCACAGCAGTGGTTGTTTTTTCCACCGTGCCCATTCCCATGTCCCTGTTTCCCCTGCAGTGACAGGGAGCTGGAATTCTGAGTGTGTGAGCCCCTTTGGCACCATCTCTGCTGCAGAAACAGCTTTCCTGACACACGTGCAGCCCRCTGCTYCAGGTACTGTCAGGAAWGTGCCCCTWCCAAGGATTAAGYAAAATAAACAWTATTTSGTTCCATCTRTTTTCATGTTTGCTTATGCACACCTGTCCCAGCCGTGTCCAGTGCTTAGACCTGCCAAAGCTCCTGTTACTCGAGAGCATCTTGGCTTTACAGGGTCACCCTTCTCCTCTCAAGAACCTTTTCTCTGGAGAACAGTCACCCCTGCCTGCCTCTGCTCCCTCCCTAAACCCACAAATATCATATATGGGGTTACAGTTCCCTATAGAGGCACTGCAGAGCAAAGAAGTAATGCTAAAAACAAAGAAATAGGTCATAGCTGGAGAATAYTAATATCTGCAAGACTTCCTTGGGTGTGCTAGTGAGCTAAGGATGTCCAAAATATTTTTTTTTTCCTGTGAGACTTACATGAACTGTGCTCTTAGCTGTTTGATTCATACTTTTTTTTGAGCACATTTTTTTTGAGCATGTTTTCCTCTCATTCATAAAGCACAGCTTCATTAAATTTATTAATTATTGCTTTTCTTGCTTCATATCCAAGCTGCTGTTTCACAAAGTGGCCCAGATTTTCCTCTAATTTTCACTGATGCTGCCAGAGATATGCAGAAAAGCAAAGTTCAACCTGCCCAACAGGGCTGATTTTTAGGGGACCATGGTCTTCCTCTTGCCCCACCCAAAACTTGCGGCTATGACGACTTCTGGTTTTCTGGAGATGAGAAAACTCCTGTTGGGCCTGAAGGAAGAGACCAAATCTAACACTTGGAGAGATGAGAACCTTCCTCACCACGTCCTTCTTTGCCAGCCCACTTTGGCAGGCTGCGAGGGAAGCAAAGGGATTGTGGCTCCAGAATGAGGGGTCTTAATAATCTTCAGTCTTGACAGCAAAAAAACACTGAGCAGGTGGTTTCACCCCCAAAAGATTTCTCCTTTCAGTCAAGAGCAGTAACACACTTTAAACTTCAAGGGGACAAAGCTTCAAGGGCAAAGCAGAAATAAACATCATCCAATTTATGCTGGGTGACAGAAAACCCACAGCTCTCCTCAGGGCTCTAAGTCCTTCCATCTGCACAACCAATTTTGGTTAACTGGGCCTTCAACACTCTCTTGTTTAGTGCCAACAGAGAGTTTGGCCCATAAAGTGCCATTATCACAAAAATCACAGGCAGCTCTTAAAAATGGCTGTGGGTAGGTTAYTTACCTTGGGCGTTTCTGTGGAGGGTTCAGCTCCTCTGCAGCCATGGAGAGTTTCAGGGTGGCTGCGGGGGCAGGGAAGTGGAGAAATTGTCCACTTGTCCACACATCACAGAGTGTAGCTATGAAGAAGCTCCCTGGATGTGTTTTGCAGAAGAGGCAGTCAGCAGCACATGGGGCTGGACATTGCAGGTGATATTGAATGGAATTTTTGGCTCTTGCTTCCCATGGAAAAAAAGAGGCAAAAAGACACAAATGATCTCAGTTCCAGGCTGGAGTAGCACCTGCTACTGCCCAGACAACTTAATCATGCTAAAAACCCTAGACTGTCAATTTGGAACATTTTTAAACTTAGTACCAGGATCCAGAGGAGAGCTGAGTGTGGAGCCCTATGGAAGCCATTTATGGAAGCCAATGGGTTTGCAAGAGCATTTGTTGGCCCCATCACTGAGCCAGTGATTTTGCCACAAGCCCAAGCAGTGCTTAAGGGCAGATTATGTAAAAAAAAACCTGCTCCTGAGCCTTTCAGTTGCACCTGAAACATTCCAAATGAGTTGCAGATGCCAATAATTCCATATGAGTCCTCTTTACCTTATTTTGCATGAAATTCATCATTGTGGGGAGGACCTCAGAGGTGTTTGTGACCAGTCCTCGGGGTGAGAGCAGAGTGTTTGCTCCCCTTTCCTTCCACTCCATCATTTCTGGGTSAGCCCTGTCAAGATCAGTGCACAGGAAGAGACAAAACTTTCCTTGGGAAAAATTTGGCTTAACAAGGGCATGAATAGAAGATTTTTACCTGCCAGGAGGACTGCAAGGAAGGAAAAAACAGAAAAAAAAGTCACCCAGTGGATTTTAGGAGCTGCCACCACAGCAGCAGAGAGTCCCCAGAGCTGTGAGAACCTCGCTGCAGCCCCAGCAGGGCAGGGCAGTGCCCGGCCACGCCACCCTCGCTAACCATTCCTGGGCCATGCACTCGGCAAAGAAAGGACCCTGTTTTCTCACAAACAAGCTTTGGGCAGGGTGCCAGCTGCCTGGATTCTGAAGGGGGGAAAGGCTTCTCCTTGGAGAAAGGCTGGACCCAGGCACTGGAAAGATTTAACTCTCCCAGGGTTGGTTGGTTTTGCAGAATGTCACAGGGGCAGCGGGTGTGCCCACTGTACCAAAACTCACCAGTGATGAATTCTGTCTTTCATAAGCTGATGAAGATCACTTTTTTTGAGTATTTGGCATCAAAAGCCCTTATGCAGCACCTCCAGAGCAGACAGACATCTCTTTGAAAATTTGCAGCGTGGTGGCAAATCGAAGGCACGACAGCAGTTTGTGAACATCCCCAGGCATTCAGACACTCACCACATCTCATACGGTGTGTGCCCCACACTGCTCAGCAGTGCTGCTCAGCATTCCTCATTCCGAAAAAAATATGCATCATCTTGAAAAAAAACAAGGCAAGGACAGCTTGTGTAGTGCTGCCCGTCTGCTTTCCCTCTGCAGCCAAATGCAGCTGATCTCCTTGCTAAATTTTGAGTCTGTTTCCCTCTCTCCCCCAGTTTATTTGTTTGTCAGATGTGTAAGGGAACGCTTTGATTTTCTTATTCTTTTATCCATCCACAGAGCAGCACATGTTGTGTGCCACAGACTGAAAAGCACTTTCCTTTCTCCCTCCAGAACCTTTGCACTTCAAAATGCTAAGCTAAAAYACAGCTTTATATCATGAAAGAGCAACCATAAAATCCTTAGCAACAACCTAGCAAGACACCTTTAACCTGTTATAAAGGTAGCAGTTAAAATATAAAGGGGGGAAAGAATATTGCCTACTTCAGAGAAAATGCAAAAGGAGATTCTTCTCGAATAACCCACACTTTGTTGTAACTTGTAAGAGCAGGAGATTCCACTGTGATTTATTCAGGGTATGGAATGAAATRCATAAGAAACAAGATAAAAATATAACTGGTGAGTTGGTCAGGTCCTGCTCAGGGACATGAGTGTCACACTGTTGCTGTGGCTGTGAAGGAGTAACTTGGATAAAGTCAGCGTTGATCCCATGTCATATCCTACAGCTGATCTGGTCCCTTCAGGCTTCCTCTGGCTCCTGAGCTTTGTCTCTGCTGCTCCCTGATGCTCTCACAGCATCTCTGCACCCACAGCCTGCTCAGGGGCAGACCATGCATTCTGGATAACACACACCTTCCTGTGCTGTGTCAGAGCACCTCAGCCCTCGCTGCTCAGGGGAGATCACTACACGACCCCGAGCCCTCCTGTGACTACCCAGAAAGCATTTATCCTTCACATGAAATTGGAAACTCACGTGCCTCCAAAAACAGGCATTGTCATCTGGTTTAGAGTTGTGACCCTTAAATCATCAGCTCAATGACCAATGTTCTTTTCCATTAATATGAATAAATAATTTCCAGGGTGGAAGCATACGCAGAGCAATTTGGCCTGGAAATGCTCACATCCCACTCTTCTTTCAYATGCAGATGATTCTGGTTTGAGTGGTACCAGTGCAGCAAATTAGGGAATAATTAAATACTAATGTGTTTTTTCATTCCCTTTTTTTTTTTACATGGCTTCTAGAACAAGATTTCAAATTACTGTAACAACTGGCTGAAACAATATCTAGAATTTGTCAATATTTCAATATTTATCCTGTGATCTAATAGGGGTTTGTTGGCTGTGCTACGCTGCAAAGCCAGGGCATTAAGACAGAACTTTATTCTTTTAACATATGGTCCCCTGAAAGGATATTTTCTCTTGCACTTTGTACTCTGCACCACGCTGAAGTGCACCAACAATAAGATTCATAAAGAAAGCCATTAGTTACCCGTGATTAAATCCCACAGCCCAGGTATGRATTTAAAATTTATGGAAATAAAATTATAGACATAAAACTGAGGTTGCATGGACCCAGATGAGTGTTAACGAGTGCGAAGGGCTGTGAGAGGAACGTGTTATTTTACTGTTATTGCAACATGTGTTTATCTTTAAAGAAGGTGCCGGTGGAAGGTATTGCATTGGGATTTAAATCATGTGGGGAGGTGCAAGTAGCACGGGATTAGGTGGCTGGGGGACAAGGCTAAGATTAAGGAAGTTATGTCATTCCCAAAACCAGAAAAACCGGGAGTGAATCTCAAAGGAATGGGGAAGAACTTCAGTAGAAAATGCTTCAGGAGAGAGGTGAACACCAGGATGTTGAACTTTTTTGGTTGCTGGGCTTTTTGTTGTTGTTTTGTGGGTTTTTTTTATGGGTTTGTTGGGTTTTTTTTTGAGCTGTCTTCCTATGAGACTTCCAAAAACACATCAAGACAGGCAGTGGTCAGCTCAGGGATCACTCCCAAACCCGTACACAGAGACCCAGCTCTTGTGGGACAAACACAGCTCCCAGAATTACACACAAGATTTTAACTTATTTGCAGTGGCCTTTCTTCCTATGACATCATTTTTGCAGCGCTCTGGAAAGCAGCAAAGTGCTTTTTAGGAGCACACAGCTCATTCAAAGCTGGCCAGTAAGGATCTGTTGATCTACTTGCAGGACTGGCCATGTACCCATTGAGTTCTGCCAGCTCTCCTGGCAATCCCAGTGAGAACGCTCCCAAAAATTCATGTATGAGTGGGTTTTGAGATATGGGATTCACYAGCCAAGGGGAAAAGCTCTGTACCTGGCTTCAGAAAGGAAGAGAAAAACCATGTGGACTATGATAAAGCTGTCAATTGAAGTTCAACACCATGAAAAATACTCAGCTGAATTATTAGACAATTATTGTACAAATCAGCCGGTGACTCTGAGAGCATAAAGGGAAGGGAAAGAGCCAATGTGGATTTGTGAAGAGCAAATCGTGTCAAACCAACCGAATTTCCTTCTCTGGCAGGGTCACAGGGCTGCTGGGTGAGGATATGCTGTGGATGTGGTATATCTTGGCTTCAGCAAGATTTTCARCAGCATGAGGCTGGAGAGGTCTGAGCAGCATTTTCACAGATAAAACTGGAACTCAAAACAGCCCTGATAAAACAAAGTGAAACGGATCTAAAATCAGCAGGGTGAARCTCAGTGAGAGGGAARAACTCAGGAWGGAAASTCAGGTGCCCAGAAGAAGGACAAGSTGGGCARATGGACTGGGCTGAACTGCACAAACCCATCTGGGGCCARAGAAAAGCAGGGATCGAGCATGAATTGACAATGTGACATTGTTGGAAAAAAGGCAAATTCACTCCGGGATGTGGCAGCAATTGCTGTAAACAATTCCTCCACTCTGCTCCGCTTTGAAGAACCCTGAGGAGCAGCCCTGTGACCAGACCTTGGCACCAGGCTCTGCAGAGGATTCAGGCAGATGGGAACATATAGGGAAAAGGAGCAAGGGGAGCTGTGGGGGACTGAAACACATTATTTATAGGGAAAGGATGAATTTATGAAGCAATTTGTTTACGCTAGAAAAAGGGTTCTGTCATAAATAACACACAGAACAATATTAAACGAGGAAATTAATAGGGTTTCTGGCATGGGGCAGCTATGTTGGTGAGCTGTGAGAGGCATCAGACACAACAGGGGGGAACTGGTCCAAAATGCTTGGCAACAAACAGGCTGCCAGGGCCAAGGCACTCTGGGGCTTGCTGACCTCCCAGGCTGCTACTTCACAGTCCCACCCTCTTCTTGACCGAGTTCCAAACCCACCAGAGCTGCCACCTTCTGTGAAACCCTGCTCTGAGCTGATACCTCTGGTGAAAGGAGCAGAGGGGACCGAGTGCCATGCTGGCAATTTCAATGTATGACTTCTTTGGAAAATGCTGAGCCCCTGAGGATGCCATGATGGGCTTTGGGCATGCAGGGTGGGAAGGACAGAGCWCTGCTGTCAGTCTGTGTTCTGCCACAAGATTGCCTGGGGTGCCTGGGCAAGAGGGCAGCAAGAATGATCTAGTGCAAAAAAATAGAAAAAACCCAACCAAAAAAAACATTAAAAAAGACAAATGAACAAAAACCCAAAAAAACAAACACACACACACTCACACACACTCACACACACATACCCCCAAAAAATCCAAACAAAATGAATTACAAAAGCACACAAAGAAGACTACAGCAAGTAATTTCTGGATGTGTAGAAAAAGGACATCTGCAGGTGAGTTAGCTCCATAAAAAGAGTGAACCAGGCAGCTCAGAGGGGTTCAGATGGATGTTGTTGCTGTTGTCCAGGACTGTCTTCCTGTTCTTATGAGTTGTCATCAGTCTGGAGGGTGAGGACAGGGTACCTTCATCCCAGCAATACAGTCTGGGGTTGTCATTTTGAGGTGGGAAGGAGAGGGGCAAGTCACAGTTGCCAAAACCATGTTTGATTGCCTTTGGAAAACCAAAATCTCAYTGATTTTCCTGTGCTTCACGTGACCTCCCTCCCTGCCTGGGTCTTTTTTTTGGAAAAATCACAAGGTGACAGTGAATTTCGCTTACTTTGCAGACCATAATAATATGTGCCACCATTTGGCTGGTGCTGCTCTGCACACACCAGTGTGCCCAGTGATTTTCTTACTCACAAACTGCACCTTGGCTGCTCTCACACTGCTCTTCAGTCYTCCCTCACCCATACACCTCTCCTGGTGAAAGAAGGTTTGTGATAAATGATTCAAGACCAATTCTGGAGCTGATGAGTAATTTCTTTTTTATCGATTTCTGCGTTTTTCATCAACGTGCTCCTTCCAGACTTATTTTCTGAGTGCTTTCCTCTGCAGTCCAGAATTGGATCACATCAGAGAGTTCCACTAGCCTCTGACAGTGGTCCAGCCCTAGGCAGGTGCAATCCTTCCCCASCTCCTCAGCACAGCTCACACCAGAACGCTCAGGACTTTCCACTTACTGCCCCGGYCGAGCAGTAAATCTGCAGCACTGCGATCCTCCCGGGGCAGAAATGTCTTTCCCTTCCAAGGACATGATTTAATGCACGTCTGCTACATTTCTGAAGTTGTGCAAAGCCTTGTGTTTTGCTGCTAGCRCACTTTCTGGGACAGTGCATCCCTTTGGATCCTCTTGGAGGGTTCCCATTCCCATTCCAGCGTGGAGAAAGGCAGTGGGAAGATGTTTCCTGAGGGAACTGAAAGATAACCTCCCTGCCCTCACCCCCATGACTTTTTCCTCACAGAGAGAAAGAAGTGTGCACAACCAGGCTTTCTGAGAACAGAAGAGAAGCGTGTGAAAGCGCTTTTAATGTCTGCTGCTTTTCCCAGAACTCCTCTGTGTTTTTCCCCTGGGATTGTAACAGCCTCCAGCARAGATTTTTGAGCAACATTTTGAAAATCCTCCTCCCCTGTGTCCAGGGAACCAGTCCTGTCAGACAATACCAAGAAACAAAAAGTACTGTGGGCTTCCTAGTCCAAGGAATACTCTTCAGCTTGAGCACACGTATCCATGGAAAGAAGAGATCAAATGAAAAAAAAAAAAAATACCAGGCAAGAGACTGGATTATTCTAATTAACACAAATGCTGACTCTCACAAAGTCCTCATTTCCATTGATTGAGGTGAATCCTTTAACTCAGCAGGAGCTGTGGGTCTGGAGAGCTGCTYTGACACCCTGGGCAATACCCCACTCTGTTCAAGTTCTGGGTTGTGTCACTGCAGTTGCTCCAGGCTTGGTGGGTTTGCTTTGTTGCTTTACAATCATTTTGGTCTTCACAGTACACTATAGAGAAGAAACACAAAACATAAAATTGCTCAACACTGAGGACCAATACTCATAAGCAGAGGCTSTGCCACCCTGATGAGCATTAATAAGTCATAAAAACTCATGAAGTTGGTAGATACCTTCATTCTCCATTATATGAGCCTTCTGTTGCCATGCTGGCTCTCAAATGCAAAGCAGCTGTCACGGACAGGAAAGCACTGGCTCTCCAACAGCCATGGACATGGATCTAAGGAAATGCTCCAAAGTCGATTTACCACAGGTCTTTGCACAGAAAATAACTTAGAATATGTGCTTCACATAAAACATGAGCGTGTAAAATAACACGTGTGTTTTCAGAAGCTTCTTGCACAACCTCAGGATTTTGTGGCAAAAATCTGTCCTAGACAGAATTTTARATAAATCTTCCATTGCAAGATGGATGATTTCCCAGCATGCTGGTTGATTACAGCATTCCCAAACTTACCCAATTGATGTCTACAAACTAATTCACGCCAGGCAGCCCCAGCAAAATCCATCTTTCACATAACTCCAAGGGAGATGGAGTTATAAATTCAGGAGAAAAAAACATGTCCCAAGCAGACACCAGCATCTTGTTTTCTCTTCAGTACAATATTAATGTAGGARGATGAAAAGCTAGAAGTCTACAGTATGGCTGAGAACTTCTAATTTCCAACAATTGCATGTCTTCAGTGAATCATACTTTTCACACAAATTAGAAGCAGGTAACAGCATGGTTTCTGGCTGGACAGAGGAATGTTGTTTACAGCTATAGTTTTGGAAAATGCTGTCACAGATTGAAAAAAAWTACTTCTAATTTATGTCCAACATTGCCTAGGACTGGTCAGATAAATAAAACCCTAAAAATCCTGACAAAGTGAAAAAAGAATGAAATGCTCATATTTTAAGGATGAAATGCTATGCTTTCATGACTGAAAACACAATTCTAGTTTCAGTTAAATATTTGGAATGTTTGATTTCAGGCACAAAATGTCATTTTGTTCAGTGACTTTTTTTTCACTCTTTGGTTCATCTAAAATACTTTGAATTTTTTCATTTTTGGGCAACCTGAAAGAAACGGTGGTTTAATTCTTTCAATCCTGTCAGTGAACTTTAAAAAAGCTCTGATTATCCAATCTGTATTTTCAGGTCCCATGCTCTGTTTCAATCCTTCAAAGCTTCTCTGTGTTTTCTGGCAATTGTGGTTGTTTTACACTGAGCATATGCGAACATTTATCTATAAAATAAATTCTGGCACAAAACTTTTGGGAAAAACTCTTTGATTTATGAGTTTCTTTGCTTTGTTTTGCTTCTTGAGTACCTGACTGAAAAGTAAGACTGACTCAAAGAGGACTTGAGAAGGATATTTTATTTTAACCTAGGATTATAATTGSTTTAGCTAATGATGTATGAGAAGATCGAACTTTAAAGATGTGCATTATGTCTCTGTCTGAAAAACGGAGATGAAAAAATCAAATCTTGTTCTAGTAGTTTTGATGATATTATTGTTTTTTTATTTGCCATATCTTACACATGCCTGTGAAGTGTCAGATGGTTCGAGTCCTTAATGGTTATTTCCATAAAGAAATAGTCACTGATTTATGTGAGTGCTGACAGAAACCAAAATCAAAAGTGTCTGTCACCAGAAAGGAGACAGATTGAACTGACACTGGGATATCTCTACATCAGGGGAGCATTTCTGGCCCCATGAAAAGCAAACCATGGGACTGAGCATCTCTTCCCTCAGAGCTGCCCTGTGCTCACTCTGGTTTTTGTAACACCACCACCACTTTCCCAGCTGTCCCATGAACACAAGCACATTCCAGCAACAAGATGAAGGTGATTTTTTGGATTTGTCAGCTCCAGAAACCATGTGAGAGCTGAGGTAGTGCCAAGGCTCTGGGGTCCAGGAAGATAAAAAGCCTCAGGCCAGGGCTTTGCTCACCCTGGGGTTATACATTTTAATGGCCATTCCTGTCCAAGCTGATGCTCCCAGGGGCAGAGAAAGAACAGCCCAACACCAGTGCAGGTGCTGTAAAACCTGGCCAGGCAGAAAAACACCCTTTACAAACCAGAGCAAGGCTGTGTTAAAAGCTGAGGCTCAGAGGGTGGTTTCTGTGAGAGGGAAGGGCACAGGAGTAACGAGGCATTGTTCTGTCCCACCCAACCCTTGATCCCTGCAGAACAGGAACTTTTGCAGGGTATTTTGTGGGCAAAAAGGAAGGTGAAAGATAAGCAGTTTTGAAGTGCTGGTGTCTGTCCAGGATGTCCATCCCACCCAGGCAGCTCTGCTGGGAACACAAATTCATTCACTCATCTCTTTTGCTAACAGATAAAAATGAAGGCTCAGCAACATGGTGATATCTCCTACTGGTGATTCTGACATGGAAAATACGTGATGTGTGTGTCAGGTATTCCCAAACAACTCACATTCCTGGAAATAGCCGGTGGAAA
>NW_026623580.1:712853-731821 GCF_030028575.1 Malurus melanocephalus | reverse complement strand
CAAACCCATGTATACCTCTTTTTCTTATCTTTTTCAAAGCTGTTTTCATACAAGTTATTTCCTTTAAAACACCCTGCAAGCTCATTTCTATGGATACACATGGCGGGCAAGCATTCTCCTTTCTGTCCATCACAGTTTCARTGACTATATGGGACACAAGGGTGCAGTTTCCTTTAATCCATTTCTTCCTCCAATTTTAATCCAAGATTTGCAGAGCTAAAATGCCTGCATTTGTTCTTCCACATATTTCTGCCTTGCCAACTGTGGTGTGAGAGCCCTGGCACCCCTGGGGAATGTGGCTGTGGCTCCAAGTTCACTGTCTCTCAGACCAAATATCTCATTTGGGCTACTAGTAAATCCAATGGAAAATGTACCAGATTATTTGGATGCAAAATTTGCTTAATTAATGTTAGAAATAAACTAGCTTAATCCCGGTTTTATGAAACTCTGTAGCAAATCTTYTGCTGTCCTCTGAAGTGCCAAGCTCTCATTCACTGTGGTTTTTCTGCTTAACAGATGGACAGTGCCACTCCAACAGGCATTTTTACGTCCTATATCCCCAAAATGCCACACAGCTAGCCAGAGACAGAGAATTTATCCTCACTTTCTTTTGAAAAGGCAAAAAAAGAATACATTATTTATTTTATTGCCTCAGAATTGTCCCAGCTGCCCCGGGGTGRCAGAAGTAAAAGCCATATTGTTACCCAACTCAACAAACTCTGCTTTGAACTGATGCAGCAACACATAGTGGCTTCTTGGAGCAGGACTGCACGTTATCATTTAGCTGGATGAATGCATGACACAGAAAAGTTGTTCTTGATTAAAAACAAATATCCAGCATGGCAAGAAAATGAGTAAGGATAAACAGTGATTAAGTGTGATATGTCTGAAGGCTTCCCACAGTATAAAAGCCACATGTGGGAGGCAAGAACCTAAAATTAAACTCTGAACAGTGTGAGTTAAGGTTTCTGAAAGAGGCACCTGATGCAGTCCAAGGGGGAAAGTTTGAGTAGCTGGCTCGTGGAGGGTGGTTCTGTGCACTTTCCCATGATCTGCACCTTCTTTCTCCTCCTGAGCTCATCCAGGGGTCAGCCCAGACRAAGGGATTTGCTCATCGCTCCAGCCCCGCTCATCCAAAGGAGTTCCCGTGTGGAATCAAAGCAGGGAAGKGGCTGTGGGCAGCCCTGGCCAAGCCCTTCTGGGCTCACCCAAGCCCTGGGAGGCTGAAGGTGGGACAGAAAATCAAATCACCCTATGGCAGCCCAACCAGCTAAAGCCCTGCACCACAAGCTGCAGTAGGGGAGAAAGAGAGAGAATTAATTGGAACAAGCAATTGCTTGGGACARGAAGTGATTAACGCAGGCCCTGCTTTGCAAACATTGAGCTGGTGGCTGTCTCCGGTGGCAGTGCAGCCTCAATGCCCTCACAAGCAGAAAGGAAGAGTGGCCTGTTTCCATTCAAGGCTGTCACTTTTTATTCCCTCAGTGGTGCTGCAGCCGTGGATCCCACAAAGAGCCTGTGATCCCTGCAGGAATGTCCTCTGGCTTTCCTGACTCCTGGTGGTCTCCAGGACAGCCAGAATTCTCCTGGGCTGCATCTCTTGCCAGCCTCTGCCATGGAGCTGAAAGCCCTTCCAGAGCCTCCTCCCCAAGAGCAGAGGAGGGGGAGCCCCAGGTTGTCAAAAATGCAGCGTCCCCAAGGGCTGGTGACAAACTGCACTGCACTGGCACTCACACCACGCTTTGCAGTAGCTGCTCATTTACTGAGATCAATCTCAATAATTTGCTCTAGCTTGTTAGACACAGTGTTCTGGTTTTGTCCCCGTAGCCCTCATTGTTGACCCAGTCAACAACATCCTCGCTTTTGTTCCCTGCAGAAGAAATAAACCAGATACTGTCAGGGGACATTTATTAGYGGCTGGGAAACCCTGAAGTTTCGGRTTCTCCCTGCAGTGCTGGAAGTCTGATTCCTGCTGCCCAGACACCCTGTCCCGAGGCTTTTGCAGAGGGAGCACAGCAGCCTGGAGGCTTTTCCACTCCCCTTGGGCATGGCCAAGGACTGAGACTGCACGGGCACCCCTGTCCCCACTAAGTCCTGTAGTGACCATGGAARGAATTCCAGCTCAGGCAGAGCATAAGGAACCTGCACATAACATGTGTTGCAAAATRAAAGTCTGAATTAATTCTACTGAGAGAAACACAAACCCTGAAGGGCCACCATGACTCTCAGCATACGAGCAAATAAAAAGCCTTTTGTTACCAACCCCTTCAGCAGTTAAATACTTTTTCTCCCTTTGGATGGAGAGCACTCAGCACACCCTTGGCTCCATTTTGGCAGCCCCAGGGCCCAGGCTGTGGTGTCTGGAAGGATCCTGCACAACCATGGGAAAGGCAGACWGCTCCCTGGTCCACACCCTGCAGCAGGATCAGCTGCTGCTCCCAACAAGGAAATGCAGTGATTGGATTTGTTATCTGAAGCTATCACCCATTCCGTGTCAGGCGTGAAATTAATGAATTATTGGGAAKGGGAGTCTTGCCTCTTTTCTCTCCATGGAGGAGCTGTCTTCATCCAACTCCACCGTGCTCCAAGATGAAGTAATTTTGGCTCCATGCATTTGAGCTATTTGAGAYAACAAACTCAAATTTCTTACTCATCCAAAGGCCAAAGTGTCTTTATGTTATGGCTTCATTTTCACTCTGACCTGTGCTCTTGGATTAGCAGGACACAGAATTTGCTCCAATGCGAGGCAGGTTTCCTTAATGAGATGGTATGAAGGGGCAAGAGGTGAAATTCGAAAAGAGTGTCATAATTATCAGTGAAATTTCATGCAGTGCCCACACAACTGTTAACAGGAGAACTTAATTACTGTAAAGTGTAACCAAATAAACTGATGGAAAAGAGTGCTGGGGTTTGCATTGTTGCTCAAAAGTTGATCTCTCTCAGTCATCTCTTCTGATGTTTGGGACAGCAAAGGGATTAAGCACAAAAACTTCCAAAGGTTTAACTGTTACTAGAAACCCARAGCCCCAGCATGCTCCAAAAGCCAAAAGGAGCATGTCTTTTCTATCATTCTATCTTTTCAACCATCCATGTTGCACATAACATTTTTTTAGACAGGTGAATGCACCTTTCTCTGTGTYACATTCCAGATTTGGCTCAGTAATMGGTATGGKCAYTAGAAACCCGATTTTTTGAGCTGCAGTTCCTTAGGAAGAGAGCAGAAGTGTGAAACATAGTGAAACATGCAACCGAGGCATTGTAAACATCTACTACTCGATGTGACGTGCTCTAGTCCAAGAGAGTAAGAAATATTTTTGAAAACTTATCTAGAAAATACTGTTGATTAATGAATGCATTCAAAATAATGAAGTGTCTCGGAAATGCATTAAAAAGGAAAAAAAAAAAGGATATGAAATTTGTCATATTGATTTTTGCTGAAAAATTATTAACATAGCTCTGTCAAGTTRCAAAAAGGGACTGCATAATCTGCTTTCCTTTAATTGTCCTGTAATTGCCTCTTGGTTTCCCAGTTGTACAGAGAATTTTTTCTTTTTGTTTGAGCTTAAAAGAATCTTCCACCAAAAAGAAAAAAWTGGATTTAATTTGGCTAGCCTGAGGATGATTATTTTTCATTAACTTCACTCATCTTAATCACAGCAGTCAGCCAAAATTCAGGATCCAGAAGACTTTCAAATTAAATAGAAAATAGAGCCAATTGACTTATTGAAGGCATCTGTTTATTTAACAAACTAGGCACCAAAACTTTTCAGACCTGTTTTCCTGCAGGTAGGGATAATCAACATCAGGAATGGAGCTTCTTGTAGGTATCACTCACAGCCTTTCTGGACAGCAGCTCTTCACAAAGTGCCTGGTCAGAGTTTTGATACTTTTTCATCATCACCATCATCATCATCATCATCATCATCATCATCATCATCATCATCATCATCATCATCATCATCATCATCATCAGTCTCCTTCCATGGTGGTCTTTCTTATAAACCTCAGTTCTTCCCATTGATCCATAAAGTTAAAATGCTTGAGCTAGTTGTGACTCCTCTGAGTGTCATAATAGATACATCTGCTGCCTCCTAAAGAAATTGTATCACCCAAAATGCGCTTTCTGTTCCTCAAAAAAAAGTTGCCAGGATTAGCTTTATGGAGATCTCCTAATTTACTTGTTAAGGATATTGAAAAATTCAGTGTTGTGGTTAAGTGCTAATTYAGACAAATTGAATTTGCTCAGATTTGTGTTGGCCATGAAAATATRTGCCAAACTCTTCATGTGTGTGTGCACACATGTCTTTATATGTACATATATGTATATATRTATCTATATGTCTAGATATATACACACAAAACCGGTATATATACACATTTTTATGACCACACAGGACATATTTCCCTACATACCCATACACACCAAGCAGCTGAGTCTGTCACTGTTCTATCCACTATTTTACCACCAGACARAAGCTTGCAGATGTTACAAACCTTCCATCCCCAGAAGAGAAGGAACTGATGGGTGCTGGGCAGATTAGGACACCCACAGCTGGTGAGGAAGATGAAGGTTTGTGGGGTTGCTGCTGCCAACTCTGTTTGTTTGGCAGCACAAAGGTGCTCGAAGACAGGAACATTAACAAAAAMTGAAAGAGAAAATTCTCCTCCAGGCTAAGACCATCTCTTATCACTGTTTTTAACCAAAACCATCCTCTGGGGATGGTCCTTCTCTGTCCCAGTCTCCTGCTATGAGCTGACTCTGAGGTTTTATGACCAGCTAATGTAGTMTAGGATGGTAAATGCCCAGATTCCTCCACCATTTCTTTTCTCAGACCTAAGGAATCAGAGCCTGGACAAATCCCATTGACGCAAATACTGTGGTCTAGGAAGAATGTTTGCCACCAGGCCAKGCTTTGGAATGACAAACATGCAAGAATTAGCATCTATAACTCTCCATAAACATTGGGGTTAATCTCCAGGGTTTACAAGACTCTTTAAATGTGTTTTAATAGGACAAAATGCTTTAGAAAGGACCCATCCAACACTTCACATATCAGCAAAGTTTACAAGAAGGTAAAATGAGCTGGGGGAACAGTTCAGATGCACAGCCAGAGCCCCAGTCAGAATGCCAAAGTCAAAGTAATAAACTAATTTGCAAGTCTAATGCCTTCCCAAAAGGCTGAAGATCATTCCAAGTCTGGCAGGACAATTGGACGGGAAGAGCTGTGGGAATTCCATTGTTGTCTCCCAAACTCTGGAACGCAAACAGATCAAATCACCACATTTTCCGAGCACAATGCTGAGCTGGCTCAGACTTGCACTCTGCCCACCTCAGCCAGCTTGGGCAGGACTCTGCTCCTCGAGAAATCCTGCTGAGGGGCCAGCACTGCCCAGGGGGTTTGGGGCTGCTGAGAATGAACAATAATGGTTTATTAAAACTGAAGATTGTGTGGATACCTTGTGTGGACCTGCTTGAGGAAAGAAAAACTGAGACCCCTGACAAACTGCCCTTCTCCACTGATGACAAAAGTTTCCTTCCAAATTCCTAAAACAAGATGAGATGAATCCTGCGCTGGGTTTATTTGAGCCTTGAATGCCTGCTCACTTCAGGTAGACCCCCACCTCTCTAGTTTTATTTTGGAAAATTATTTTTAAGATGACTGGGCTCAGCCTCACCACTACCATCCAACTTTTGTGTGTACAAAATGCAGAMCAAGCATTTGCTAATACCTGACCCGTTTTTTTGGGGTTGTATTATTTTTTTCTGTGGTTTTCATCCAACACTGAATAGCAACAAAAAAATAAAGCTGAATATTTTAAGAAGTGATAGATTCCAATTAAATCAATGTGAAAACCAGCCAGATTATACTAATAAATAGGGTGAATGAATCAGATACTCAAAAAATAATGGCTTCCTGTTTCCCTTTTTTATCCTAACTAATGCAGAACATTGGTCTTATTTAGACTATTTTTCCCTGTCTCTGYAAAGACCTGAGGGGACTTTTGTGGAGGGAGCCAGCCAATATTTTAGCTGTGTTTGCTATTGTTTCTGTTTATCACTTGGGTAGGTTTGCAGTAAAAGTGTGATTGTTTCATTATCATAATTCAATCTGCGCTGAGACAGGCTGTCTCCTGTGTTACGTGAGAAACAGCTAGAAACTTTATTTCATAAGCAAAATTACCACTGGCAATTTTAAAATACCAAGAGCAGCTGTCCTGCCATGATGGGTTTGGCTGGTTCTGTTCTCTGGGGCAGGGGCTGTGCTGGGGTGGGGAGGGAAGGGACCAACTCACTGGGGCAGAGAGGTGACAAGAAATCAAATCCAACTATTCATTCAACATCAAATCAGAAAGACCAGGGGAAAAAAAAAAAAGAGATTTAACTGCTCGTAGAGTGAGGTGGGAGCGATTTTTGCTGCTTTAGAAGCACAAGTTTGACCTGGGCACTGCAGCTGAAATGGGAAAATTCTGATGGCTGGAATGTTTCAATCAATCTTTGTTGGACATTTCAGGAGGATCAGCTGAACACCATCTGAGGAGGACTTGCACTATTGGTGAGAAGGGTTTTAGCTTGCCTCCAAAATTCTACCAACTTGGGAACAAACATTCTGGAGTGTGTTCTCTGATGTCTAGTCAGWGGAGAACCTGTACTAAAGACCTACRTGCAGAGAACTCACTAATCAAAAAAAATKAGTAAATTGATGGTAATGAATAATAATTACAGGCTGTAAACGATAGCACCATATTAAGAGAAGGACAAATGTAGACATCTACGGTCAGCAGGCGTTTTAAAAACATGTTAGCTACAAATKGGATCACCACAAAGGTACCAGATTATTTCTAAATGGATGAAGTCTATTTGCTAAGACTGCCAATAATAAACCCAAAGCAGTAAAAATGATGAGTAAATATTTCCCACTTCTGTTTGGGGAAAAGCCAGATGATGCACTGCATCTTATGTAAGAAAAACAAGCCTTTCTTTTATAACAATGCTTTCTAAACTTAGAAATTCTTAATTGGCAGTTCCCRAATAATTTGCATCCAAAAGGGAAAGATATTCACTGAACCCCTGCTGCTGATTTTGAATAAGTCTTGGAACAGTGGAGAAGTTACAGATGTGAAGCAAAGATARAGTCGTGCCAGCACTTAAACACAGTAACTAGGATGATGTGAATAAATAYAGACTTGTCAGCCTGACACCAATCTGAACAAAATAATGGAATTGTTATTTGTGAACTCTCTCAAGAATTACAGAAGAAAATAGAATTACATTGAAACTATCATGAGCTTATCAAAAACAGACCCTATCAAAATAATTTTATAATGCTGGAACACGAACATGTTTAATCAGTAAAGGTGATAGAGTTGATATAAAYGATACTGTTGGACTATTTCACCAACTGGACTATTTTACCTCAGATAAAACTGTCCTCGGGGAATTGCCCAATTTCATGAGCTGGGTTCTTGGCTCATCACTGTTTAACTGTTCCCTGCTGATGGCAAATAAGACAGACACTGTGAGGGATGGGTGAAGGGCAGAGCCTGTTTGCTCCTCAACTGTGGCAGAGCACAGTCAGGGAGAGCAAAGGAGGCCAGAGYTTCCATGGGAGTAGATTGGAGAGCCTGCAGAGATCTCCAAATCCTGGTACAGTCAGACAAACTTCAGCTCAGTGCCTGAAGAGGCCAAGACAGCTTTTAGCTGTGCAAAGTGGGGTCCATCATGGAGCAGATAGCTGCTGTGTTTCACAAGGCTGTGATGACTTCTACACTTGGGTGTTCAGAAAAAAATATGGAGGGGATTCAGAAAAAAACACACTAAGTTGATTAAGGATAGGAAATTATGCCKTCTTCTGAGAGATTTAAGAGCTCAATTTGTGTGACACATCCAAAGGAAGGCTCAGGAATGACATGATACTGATGAGTTATGGCTGCACAGACAGAACAACTTCCCAAAGTCCTTCACTTGTTGGACAAAGGTTTGACAAAGCTCGTGGTCTGATGATGGATAGATTCACTATGATGGAAATAAGACACTGCTCTTCTGAGGGCAAAATAATTAACTGCCAGAAGTGCTCACCAATAGATTCCTTATTATCAATCTGTTTCTAATAGAGCCAGGAGGATTCCCTAAAATAAACAAGCAAACAGGAAAAATGTGCTCCAAAACATAGAATTGGGAATTTAAAGCAGGGAGAAACTGATGTAGGTTCCATGGGCTGAATTACAAAGAAGATCATTCTAGAAGGCCCTAAGCTCTAGTCTAACCCTAAAAAATATCTCACAAAATAGATTGCCAATGGTGACATCCACTTTCTCTCAATGAGTCTTTMAACCATCAGACTGTCTCACCACTGGGACAACTGGGAGGACCCTTTTCTACACCCCAGAGTGTTCAAACATTCCCAGAGTTACTCTTTGCTTTTACCAACAGATGTTCTTACAGACAAACAAAATAAGATGTCTTAGCTAGTGCAAGCACCATATTGAATCACTGTTAAGCTTTTCAGCTGTTGTTCTTTAAATTCCATCTTGACTGAAAAAAATTTCCTCAAGGCAGCAGGACTTACAGGTCTTGCAAATCAGCGAACATTTACCAGCAAGGAAGCTACAGGTTCAAATCCCATTTCTCCACACTCCTCAGCTTCTTTTGTGGCCTTCTAGAACTTCTTGCCCACTGATTTTATGGAGGTGGACACACATTGCTGGTTAACAGCTCAGGATCTGAGATTACAGGGAGCACCTCTGTGGGCAGATCTGCTGCACTTGGTGGGAAAGTTTCCATTGACAAAACTCGTTCTTTTATTTCACATCACCTCGCAGCCCATCAGTTTGACCAAATCTGAAGTCCTAAATCACAACTCAAGCAAAATCACCATGGTTTTCCCGTTATTCCCATTAAAAGTCTGTGAAACTACCAAGTTTTCCTTGGCTTTTGCCCAAAACCACAACCTGCTGCAAAATTCATTGAAAAATAATTCCAAACTTAACCCAGATTAATAAYGCTTCCAATTAGGATAGCCAAGTTTTGCAGTTTAGCTAATTAAAATTTGTCAGGTTTCGTGTCTCTTTGGGAGCATTGTGTCCCACTCAAACCACAATCTGACAAGAAATGATTACTGTCAAACTAAAGCTATTTTAAAAAATCCACCTTTGCATTTTGTAAACTCTCCACTTTGGAGCTCAGCTCTGCAGTTTAATTTTGTCCTGTTGCATAAATATGGGAGGAACCTACTTCTAGATCCAGAAGGGTTTCCAAGACTTAGCCCTACCCAGATTGGGGTATTTGGACCCATATGCTTTTATTTGGATCCTTTGCTAATCTTTTCCTTAAAATGGAGGGTGTGATCAGATCATCTGTAAGCATTTCAAGCTGGCATATTTTCAGCCATTAACCCCCCTTCAGCTGAAAATCACTGCTCCTCGACTGAAGTGTAATTCGTAGCCCAGATTCCCACCAGTGCGATGTGAAACAGGTTTGCTGGCCCACCTCAAGGGTAAGAAGGAGAGGAAAAGGGTGAAAACCAACAAATATGCTAATCCAATTATTTGTGAACGTGCTGGATACCCCCTACATTTTTCTGAGGTTGTTTTTTTCCCCCCTGGCCTCTGCATTCTTCTCCCTAGGTATGATATTTGGACACAGAAGCATGGGCTGATGATGACTGAAACCACACTCCCCTGAACAGGATGGCCCTTGCATTTTCGAGACCAAAGCACTCTCTGGCACTGTGCTGAAAAAAAAAGATTTATGGTTTTTAATCTCATAAGGTATGACTGAAGTACGCTATAATATATAGGACAAGAATTAATCCTGAATTTATTTATTTTTTTTCCTATTTCATTTGTCAGAAGAATGCCATTTCAATTATTTATTAAGAAAATTATGTTTTTCAAGGTAAATGCATTATTTCGTTATCTGCTTTCAATTAGCTGGGAATTCACTATGTTCAGCCAAATGTCCATTCATCAACAAATTCCAGATTCCTGGCAGTCTGAGCAAATTCCCAATTTTCTTCTTTTATGGGTACAATAAGTGAAGATATTCATACCTCATGCTAAATTATGGCTGGGGTTAGACTACCCTAGAGGGAGGGGGAAAATGACTGTGGAAGGTCTTGAAWTATATTAATAGATGTTTTGATAGAAGTAGAGCTACAATATTTCATAATATTTTTTCTTCAGGTGCTTTGTTATTGTTAACTAGACATCCTCTTGCCCTTCTCTGTGGGCAGCACCGCTCTGAGCTGGTCACTCTCCAGCATGAGGACACCTCTGGCAGCAGGGACAGGGACAAAAATCCATGGAAATACATCTTGCAACATTTGCCAACATCTTGCACCACTGCAACTCATGCCCAAGCCTTCCAATTAGTGAATTCCCATTTTCAGTGCAAGGCTGTGCAAAATATCTCCAGCAGGGTCACGGGCTGCCCCAGGGTCACAGGGACACCCTGGAGCACTCAGGGATGAGTGAGCAGGAAGAAGCTCAGAGTCCACCCTGAGCTGGACCTGGACACAAGGATCTGCTCAGAAATACTCCAGGGCTGCTCCTCCTTTCCCCTCCTGCAGAACAGGCTGATGAGCTGGGTGCCAGCCCCCTGCTGACACAGCCCCACGGCCTCTGGTGCCCCCAGTTCCTCACCCTGCACCATGCCATGCCCTGTGGATGCCTCCGTTCCATCCCCAGGCAAGTGCTCACAGGGAGCAGAGAGCCCCACTCTCCAGTGTGGGATCTGGGYCTCTTTACCACACAAGATATCCCACAAGAGGGGCTCTTTATYCCACAAAGGGAGCATGAGCACTTTGGAAAATGCAAACCTGCTGTTTAAGATGCTCCATGCCCAAAGGCTCTTTCACTCCCTGCTTGCTCTGGGCCAAAGCCCTTTAGAAGGAGTGTCCTGGGCAAAACCGACAAAGCCTCTCTCCCTGACAGCTCTTGGGATGGAAGGCAACCAGAAATGTTGCCCCAGCATCTCTGTATGCCCACAACACTCTGAGCTCACTCACCAGGCACTGTTTGGAGTGGCACTCCTGTGTAGTGTGAATGTACACGTCACTGGGAGAGCAGAGGAGCGGGGTGAAGTGATCCTCTTGTCCCATTCTCCCTCTTTTTGCAGTGAAACTGCTGTCCTCTCTGGCTTCCTCTGTTACTGACAAAAATCCTGTGTCCTGTCATCYCCTACAGGTCATACAAAGGCACCTCAGCTTTCTGCTGCCCTTCTGTTTCCCAGCTCAGCCACCACTGACCCTCTGATTGTATTTTCTTGGTCTCCTCCTCTTTCTTCCTTTCCACTCACAGTGGGCAYTTTCTGCTCCTTTTGTTCTCTCTTTCCCATGATTTGTGGTCAGCAATGATTTGCTYACACTGAGGAGCAGGACTCTGCAGCCTCTCTCATGGCATTCAGGTGTTTGCAGGGCTCTCCCTCTCCGTGCTCACTCTGGGTCAGGATTCTCTTGTGCACTGTATTTTTCACCACATGAATGAAGAAACAGAGCCACTGCTCTGCCTCTCGTTCCCCAGGTTGTGGAGGAGGTTAACCATCCTTACGTGGGCTGATGCCTTTCCCACCAGACCTGGGAGAGGCAGGAAGACAGGAGTTTTTCCCTTTGTGTGATTTTTGTGCATCTCAGACATCTCAGATTGTGTGCAATACATCAGGATTCTGCTGAGGTTTTGGGGTAAAAGCTGTGCCATCCTCACTTCTCAGAGTCCTGAGAGCCTCCTCAGCACCCAGCAGCTCTGCCAAAAGTGTGGGGCTCTGCCAACAGGCAAAACCACCACCATCCCTTCAACATCTGCCTAATGTCCTACAGCCCAGGCAACCAAACCCATGTGTTTATTTTACTGGCAGAATACACCTGCAACTTAAATATTGTATGATAAGCAGATGTTCTCTTCTATAAATTGAGCAGCACACAGAGATTTATGGACCCCAGAGGTTCAGATTTAGCGAGTGGGAGCCAAGGTCACAACTGGACCTTCAGATCCAATAAATCTTGACATTACTGGAGCATTGGGGGAGGGCAGAAAGGCATCATTATAGACTTATAACAATTTTTRAAGTATGCCAGTGATGATCTGCAAAGCAGATGTAAGTCAGGCTGATTTCAGTACGTCAAACTGACCCTGCCAGGTAAGAGATGAAATAGCTCAGGGTTTGATTTGGAGTCACATATGGAATACAGGAGTGGGAATGATGATAACAAGCCCCTGCTCACTTGAAAAGCAGAGGGGAAAAATGCTCCATTAAAAAGAACAAATGTTCTGTTTTCATGCTCTAAGAAGGACACTGTGAGTAACAACAGCGGTGAATTTATTCTAATTAATACTTTAAATGACATATCTGTGCTGTGTTTTTCTTTCATGCAATGCACTAATGAAAACCACTGGTTTAATTCTGATAGAAATGAGGTCCTGAATGAGCAGGGGAGGTTCCTCCTGGCATCTCCCAGCCCAGGGGACAGAGTCAGTGTGTTCAGAGGCTGGCAAAGGCAATAGAATGAAGAAGTAATTCAGGCTGTAATGTCCCTTCAGATCCCRGACTCTGCAGGAGCTTTAAACACAGGCTGACAGCAAGGATGGAGGGGAAAGGAGCTGAGGGAGTACGGACAACCTGTGCCAGTGTCACTGCAGAAGGAAGAGAGATTGGGAACTGTGAAAGTTGGGGACAGCAAGAGGCAAGGAGGAAGGTTTTAAATGGGCACCWAAATGCCCTGACATGGCTGTGTTATCAACACCTTCAATAGGGGCAATTCAAAAGCCACTCCCTTGTGACAGCTGCAGGAAGATTGTGCTGAGGGTGTAAACAGAAATGGATAAAATCTGAAACAGCAGAGCAGCCTGAACTGACCCCTGCCAGCCCAGAGCCCAGCCCGGGCTGTGGAGCCCTCGCAGAAGTTGCACAAATTTCTGCTCCAGACTCCAAACCAGAGCCAGAGGCTCTTAAGTAGCTCAGTCAGAGAGAACTTTCATCAGCCAACATGCTGTGACATGTGACTGACTGCAGATGCAGACGAGAGGGAACAAACACCAAAATGTTGYACTCAATTTTCTTCTCACTGTGGTAGTTATGCATGTGAAAAACCCCAAATTTAAGTACGTGAAAGCAGAGCTGTCTGGAGCAGAAGCAGCCAGGAAGGTGTAGCATTTGATGGCTTGTGTGGCAACTGAAATGAAAACTTTTGAGTCAAAATTATCACTAGGGGCCTGGTGACTGTGGATACAATCTGTCTGCCAGCTGTAATACAGATAACCCAGAAAGCATGACAGGCTGCAGCAGCTCCAGATTTCAAAGTGCTTGCACAAGGGTGCTCCAGATGTCCAGGACAGGTTCCTTCATTCCCTCCTGCAGGGAAATCCAGCAGGAAACATTGGAAACAGGCAGGGSAGGTCGGCGTCCAGTGCACTGCTCTTTTTAGCTCTTGTTCTGGATCACTCTTCTCCCTTCTGGGCACAAGGCTCACGTTGACTCTCACACCCCTGCATGCCAGATAAGGGTGTATTTTGCTTCAGAGGGCGTAGTGAGGTTCACAGTATGTCCAGGCTTGGGAAAGCCTTGTATTATTACACTAATAACCCAGTGTACAACAAACTTTCTGCCAGCTGGTCTCACATGACCCTTACTGTGTTTTCTGCACCCAGCTCCCCGCTGGTGGGATGGAGGCACAGGGTCACCTGTCCTGCCCCAGGGCCATCCAGCAGCCCCTGCAATAATCCCAGTCACCACATCCTCTCACCTGGGGAGTTTTTCCCTGTGTCCACAACCTCCAGGACCATTAAGGAAAGGTATTTCTCAGTGTTTTTCCCACTGTTCCTTGTGGAAGTGCCCCACAAGCAGGGCAATCAGGAAGTGTTCACACTCTCTGGCCTTAGTTCCTATGTCTCTATACACTGACYCCAAAATAATTCTCATTTCCATACCAAACAAGCACACTGTGGACTTTTTGCTGGTCAGACACAGACTGTGGATTTCCTTGCTCTGGAAGTTGCAAAAGACAGCCCTGGTAACTGCAACATGTTTTAAATGAGCCCCTGATGTTCTTAATGAAAACCTCACGTAGGCAGATCAATACTCAGCTTTGTTGCTGTCCTATATCAGACCAGGATGAAGGTAACACAAGTTTAGTGGTCACTGTTAATCCCCAGACGATTCCTAACCCCATTTCCCACCGCTGAAAAAGGCGTTAAAAATAAAAGTAATCTCTGACTGAAAGGAAGGCTTTCCTAACAGCTGTCCCCTTCAAAGGCTTTGGCCTTTCCTTTCCCCTTCCCCTCTGCCTGGGCAGCCCTCTGGGACCCACGGTTACGTGGGATGCCAACTGCTCACCATCCATCACAGCCCCATTCTCCGAGGCCCCGTTGACTCTCCATAATTTATCACCCCACGCTCCGTGYGCTGCTGCAGGAATAAATCAGCGCYGGGAGCACCAGATGCTCCCGCATCCCATCRCACTGCGTTAATTTATTAAAAAAAGGGGTTTTCTCAGCCCAGCCGAGGGGTGTGGGGATCTCCTCCGCGAGGAGCAGTGAGGATGGGGGTTAAGATCCGCAGAGCCAAGCGCAGGGAGCGTTGAGAGAGAGAGATTTCAGYGTGGAAGCTGAACTTGGAAACCCTCGCAGGGTGAGCAGGCGGTCGGCTTTCCAAGCAGAGCTCGCTGGGACGGCGCTCCAAGAAAAATACATTTAGTCCTTAAGCGTGTATTTTTCGTTCTGGGCTCACGGTCTCGTTTTGTTTCTTGGACYGGGTCTCGCACCCGGATACAGCAAGTAAATATCAAGCCATAAATCACAAATTCAGTGCTTGCTTTTCTTTCTTCAAGGTTGTATAACATAATGAGAAAGATCAAGCAAATGCAAAGCTATTTTACACTGCACATGCAGAGTGCAAAAGGCCCTGGGTCTCTTCCAATGACCCYGCAAGAATGATAGGCCTCCTGCTAACACGAAGATCTGTTTTTCTGAGGCATCACACAAATCCTCTCATGGACTGAAGAGTTTCTCCTGCTCTTGTTTTCTTTAATGTTCTTGCAATACAGTCAATTTAACGCATAATGACCCTTCATTCAAACCTTCTGCACATATATATTATGGTTGTTTCATCAAATGTGTCTCTGGCRGGACAGGAAACACAGATTTCCTACATTTTCTCCCAGAGCCCTGAGCGCACTTCAACAGCTTTTTGGTACTTATCACCCTTGGCCATTTCTCATCTCCCTTTCAAGGGGGAGAGCTGTGGATGCTGACACACAATCGTGCCTCTGACATTAGCAATGGGGAACCATGCTGACCTCACCTGGAAGATGGAAGAGTGCTGGSATTTGTTGGAGTTCTGGGAGCTTGTCCTTGAAACCCAGCCTTGCCAAGGCTGCACATTCTTGTGTAGCAGGGCCTGCAGTCACATCACTGCTGCTCTTGTAAAATCACCTTCCAGTTACCTGGGAAGAGCCAAACCAAGAACTCATGGTTCATTCTACCCCCAAAACACTTCTCAGGATGACTCCTCCACGTTAGTGCCCACCAGCCAGGAGTGGTGCAATGGGATAGGAGCACTGCCAGCACTGCTGATGCATTGGGAGGCTCTCTGCTTATCTCTGAGCATGGAAAAATGAGATTTTAGAGGATCATGTATCTAAAGGACAACTAGTTTTTGTGGTGACAGCCAGAAAACTCCTTGACACCAGCCCTTTGTCCAGGTTTCACGTCACTGCCACGCCTCCACAGGGGCTTCACAACCTTTACAGGAACGAGCTGGCAGGTGGGTTGTGAACCCCCATTCCTGCTTCCTTTCTCTCCTCCTCCTCAGAATTTTCCATTTGMACTGACATTTTCCCAAACTTGTGAGCTGGGGATAGATATCCAGTGTACATAATCCCAGCCTGAAGAGCTAAAGCTTGCCAATGTTATGAGAAAGCATAAGCAAGAGATTATAATGGGAAGTGTTGGGCAATCCTGTCTTTACTGAAGGCAAAATCCCCCGCTGTGCCTGCCACCAAGATTAGTTCCAGATTTCCTTAGGTTCTTGTGACATGCACAGGGCCTGTCCCAGCACTGCTTAAGTGCTATCAGGTCTAATGCTCTTTTTAAACTTCTCCACCCTAGCATTAAGAGCATTATTCTGAGGAGATTTTTCCTGAAATCTTGATGAGACAACATTGGGAAATGCTGGTTAGTCAGAAAGACCATTGTTTATCCTCCTGGTAAAACACAGCTTCCGCTAAACCAGAGCCCTTCTCTCCTTGAAGATAAGCAAATGTTAGAGAAATGACTGTAAATCATGACATTTCTGGTTAARGTTGCAGCAAAACTCAGTTTGCATCTTAAGTCTGTTTTCTCTCATTTACGGTCTTCTTCAAATGTCTTCTTTGGCACTGAAAACATTTGTCTCAACCTAAAAGTGAACTTTGGAGAGGGGGAGTCTGAATAAAACCCCTACAGCTGTTTTTGAGTTATCCAGGAAGAAAAAAAAAAGYACATTTACCAGTATAAACATGKTCTTGGTTTTATTTTGGGGYTTTTTGTTGTTTTGTTTTTTRAGTTCAAGGAGAACATTCMGTTTATTTAGACTCTTYTATTTTATTTCATTTTATTTAGRATTCAGCACAGAACATCTGTATTTCTCTGTGAAACAGAGGGACATAAGAGCTGCTCTGTGAGGTCAGAACAAGGGTTGGTCCAACCCTGGATCCTGTTTTTGACCGTGGCTGGCAGCAGATGCTCAGAGCAAAGCAGAGAGGAAACAGGACCAATGTCCAGGGGYTTTCCTGGTGTCCCTGCTGTGCTCCCACCCCTCCATGGTCACAGGGATTCCTGAGCTGGAGCTGGTTTGACAGTCCCTGCTGTGTTTGACGGTCACCACCAGCCTGGTCCTCTCTGAATTTGTCTGGTTTGGAGCCCCTCTGCCCTCCTGGCTTTGCAGAATCTCGTGGGGTGGCACCAGCACAAGGCAGCAACTCTGTGAGATCAGCACATCCTCCCTCTCTTTWTAAACCTGGTCATGTCCTTGGGAGACCCTTTGTTCTTAAATTACAAAAAAACACTGAATAGGCTTTTTTTCCCCCTGAATAGGCCTTTTTCATAAGCTGTTTCATCACCCCTCTCATGCAASCTCGGTCATAGTTTCCTTGTTCTTGTTTTAATTCTCTGCCTACCTCTGAATCCCCCACATCCATTTTAGGGTGGTTGAAGCGTGACATGGCTTGGGTTTATGATTCATATGACAATTTCCTCGCCTGGTCGTACCCAGAACTTAATTTGTCTATTTTTTCCCTCCTCTGCTGAGGGTCAGAACTGTSCTGTCAGAGCATTTTCCATTAATATTCCAAACTCCTTTCCTCTTTTCTCCTTTCTGCTGGCTAAGCAGTGGTCACTTTGCCACTTCCCCTCTGTTTCATTACTTTGCTATTCCCAGGGCTGGCTTTCTCCTGACATTTCATCTCCCAGTCACTCAGCTGGGAGTCAGTGGGATTCTCCTGCAATTGTTTTCTCTTTGCTGTTCTGAGGAGTTCTGCACCATCCACAGATGTGCTTAACTCACTGCTTATCCCTTCCAGACATTTGATTAACACATTGGAGGATACCATGTACATCTACACCATTTTCTAGACTGGAACAGCTCATGAGAGAACTTCAGCCCTTTTCCCCCCACAGTTTGGCTCTCCAGTGTGCCTGAGGTAAAGKAGCATTTTTGGAAAGCTGGATGTGATGAGGCACATCCTCACTGACCTCTGCAAAGCCAGCCAACAGATTGGAAAAGCCTGACTCTCCCAATAAAAGCAATTTTTCTTTCTTCACACCATCTCTCTCATGCACACAGGATCCAGCCATGTCTGTCAATTCTAATTTGAGACAGAATTTTCAATGCCCTGCCTGGTATAGAAGGTCAGCACTAGTTTGCAGTTCTGAAGGTCTGCATTAGTTTGCAATTTTTAGGTTCTTTCTTGAATTATTTCTAGCTATAGTCAATATATCTGGAAAAAAAATATTCAAATGTGAAGTTTTGTTAATAATTAAAAGGACAACAAATATTCCCTACAGACAAGTTCAGTTATCTATGCTAATTTCCCCGTTAAAAGTGCAACTTCTTCCACAAAGTGGGCCAAAGTATATTCACTATTACAATATTTAAAAAGTTTCCCTTTCTCCTTGAATAAAACATTGATTTATTTTTTTTTTCACCACAAAATTCAAGACAATTTTTCCCCCACAAACTCCAATTTTGTATTCAAAGTTTTCACTCCTATAACCTCTTGTAGGTCAAACACAACATAAGACACCAACTGAACATCCAGACATTGTCACATTGTTTGGCATCTTTAATTAATGCTGTGCTCTGAGTTCATAATTAGAACCCTCCTACGCTGGGAAATGCACTGGATTTGTYCTACTGTAGGGAGTGTTAACAGTTTGTATGGGAGAAAAATACCACGTCCTTGGCTGCCTTGAGAAAAAGAGATTRGAATGTAGAATTGATAAYRCAGGTGGCTTACAATTATAAACATTACTAATACTGTAGCTTTTGCAAGCCTACCAATCCTATGCTTATGAGTAGAAAGTGACAGCCTCACTGACCAATGTATGTTTGACACAAATGTGGATAAAAAGTGGATAAAAGAGGCCTGTCTCAAAAAAAAGTTGTTAGTTTTTGTGTGTGTATATGGTGTCTTTGTATCTGTTATTTTGTGTCTGCTGTCTGGCCAACAGCGACAGTCCTACCTCTAAAATTTCAGATATTTTGGCACAGTGGTAGATGCCCCAAGCCAGTGCCCAGGGGACATTTGGGCAATGCCCTTAACAATATGATTTAACTTCTGATCAGCCCTGAGGTAGTCAGGCAGTTGGACTAGAGGGTCTTTGTATGCCCCTTCCACCTGAAATTCTTCTCTTCTCTTCTCTTCTCTTCTCTTCTCTTCTCTTCTCTTCTCTTCTCTTCTCTTCTCTTCTCTTCTCTTCTCTTCTCTTCTCTTCTCTTC